>NW_021604703.1:2912603-2982080 GCF_004785775.1 Grammomys surdaster | reverse complement strand
ATAACTGTCTGCTCCTTTCTCTTAGGAGTCTCAGCAGTCTAACTTTGGCCCTGGGGAACAAAGTAAGTATTTCTTTTCTTGTTGATTTTCTTTTTCTTTCTTTCTTTTTTTTTTTTTTTTGGTTTTTCGAGACATGCCTTTAATCCCAGCACTTGGGAGGCAGAGGCAGGCAGATTTCTGAGTTCGAGGCCAGCCTGGTCTACAGAGTGAGTTCCAGGACAGCCAGAACTACACAGAGAAACCCTGTCTTGAAAAAAACAAAAAACAAACAAACAAACAAAAAGAGTATTCTGAATGATGTAGAAATTGCTAGTTGTGTGTGTGATCTTAATGCAAGAGATGAAACAAGAATTTATCTCTCTATGTTTACTTATTTATCATGTGTGTAGAAGGCATAGGAAAGCTATAGTACACGTGTGGAGGTCAGAAGACAACTTATAGCAGTTAGACTAAGTCTGTGTAGTCATTTAGTCCTACTGTGTAGCTGTAGTTATAGATAAATAAAAGGGAAATGACAGCGAGGTTTGTTTGGTGGGTTTTTGTTTTTGAGATTGGATTTCTCTATGTAGCCCTGGCTGTCCTGGAACTTATGCTATAGACCAGGCTGCTCTTGAACTTACAGAGATCTGTCTGCTCCTGCTTCCTTCATGCTGAGATTAAAGACATTCACCACAACTGCCTGGGTCTGACAGTAGTTTTTAAAGCAGGCACTCACTTTATAGTTCAAGCTGGCTTGGTACTCAGAGATCCTCCTGTCTCTGTGTCTGAAGGCTAGAATTACAGATATGTACCACCACACCCAGCTTTGAGATGTTGACATGCTGAAAACAGCTAGCTAGAAACCCTAACATTTTCTCTTAAGAATGTCTCCTTCTTACTTCTACCCACCCTCATTTACTTCCCCAGTGTTTAATTATGGCAAATGGGATCATACATTTTTTCTGATTGTTAATACTTGGTATTTGTTTACTCTAAGTGTTTATCAGTATGTAATTCTAGTTCACTCTTTTATAATATTAAACCATGTTACATGAAGTAATTAATTAATTAGCTTCCTACTAATGGACATATACTTTATTTCCTAGCTTTTGTTGTTAAAGCTATGCTATTATAATGTTGGATGTGGTGACACATGCTTGTAACTCTGACTCTGGGTCAGCCAAGCCAGAAGAATTGCAAGTTCAAGGCCAATCCAGGCTCTCAATTGTGAATTTGGGCCAGTCTGGGCTGAATAGTAAGACCCTGTCTCCAAAAAATATACATAAAGCCATATTATTATGAACATCATGTCTGTATTTATTTCTCCAGTTAGTAGGTAGATTCCTTTCATTGAACTAGATCAGTAGCAGCGTAGTTACAGTATTGATAAGGTCGTGTGAAGCACATTGTCTTCTAAAATGGCTGTGGAAGATCATTGCCTGAGGATGCCTGTGTCTTTTGTCCACCTTGTGCAATGTATTTTATGTATATATTTGAATATAGACATTTTGTATAGATATTTTATAATCTAAATAAACAACTCAGTTGCTCACTTCTATATTTTTTGTTTCAGAAAGATACAGTACTTCTGCTAAAACGTCAAATGGACACCAGTCAAAATCGTAAGTTTGTTGCTTAATGGATGTCTTTTTTTCCTAGAAGTTACCTGTAATAGCTGGATATATTAAATGCTAGAAGCATTACTCCTTTGTTTTTTAAAATTTAAATTATCATTTATTTTGTATGTGTTTGTGTGTATGGAGAAGCTTGTAGAGGTCAGAGGACAACTTGTGGAAGTCAGTTCTTGGGTCCTAGAGATTAAGTTCAGGTTGTTGGGTGTAGTGGCAAGTCCCGTTACCCTCTGAGCCAGCTCATTGGACTCTGATTTCATTGTGAAACCAGAGGTCTTCTGCATGCTAAACTCATATTTCACTATTGAGCTACATACATTCCCATGCAGAAACTCTAATGTTTTAAGACAGATATAAGCTAACTTTGCCTGTAAAGAAGTAGAGAATATAGATTTTAAAGACCATATAGCCTATATCCTAAATACTCACTTCTATCATTTGATATAAAAGCTGTATAGACTATAGACATAGCTGTGTTCTATCTAATAACACTAACTTTGTTGCTTTGTTTTTGAGACTGAGTCTCACATAGTCTGGGCTGTCCCTCACACTTACCACATGTAGTCAAAGATAAGCTGAACTTGATCCTCTTGCCTCTGCCTCCTAAGTGTTCAGATTATATATAGGCGCATGTTGTTATTCCTCGGTTTTCTCTCCTTTTTTGGTGGTGATAGAGATTGATCACAGGATCTTACACACGTTAGGCAAGTACCATACGACTGAAAAATATCTCCAGGCTGATAAAAATTTCTTTACAAAACAGCAGTGGAATACTGGCTATGGAAATAAATATCTATAATCCTAGCACTCAGAAGGCTGAGTCAGGAGGATTACCATCAGTTTAAAGCCAACCAGGGCTACAAAACAAGTTAGATCAATCTGGGCTATGTATAGTAATACCCTTTCTCCAAAACAACAAGCATCTCAAAAAACAAAAGGAAAAGAAAAAAACACTAGTAGCCTAGGTTCACCCACCCTTGCTCTGAGTTCACAGTTTACATTTATAAAGAAACTGTTAAAGATAGGATTCTTCTTAGTACCTTCCACTTAGTTACTGAGTGCTGTACACTAAAGCAACATTGTTTATACTATCTTTACATTTTCCATATATATATATATATACATATATATATGTGTATATATATATATTAGGTACAATCAGAAATCTATATCACCGTAGGGGTGGGCTATTAGATGTTAATAAATTACATCTAGAGAGTGAGCACCTGCACTCCTAAAATCACAGGTTAACACAGTGGTTAGAGCAAGTTCCAAAGGAACAATCACTATGTGGCTTCCTGTGCCATAGCCACAGATTAAAGAGCTAACCTCAGTCTGACAGCCTCTTCATGTAACAAAAGGAGGACTGAGGAAGAAATACACTAACAAAAATACATCCCATACATTGCTGAGAAACTCATAGATTCCTTTTATCATATCTGTATGAGAAACTAATAATGCATGTCTACTGTATACTATGTATACCATGGGCATACTCTTTGGCTGCTGAGGAAACTAGAACATATGCTGGACCCGGAGCAGTGTGGTAAAGGCTCTGACAGACTGACATATGTAAGCAGGTTCATTGAGCTGCCATTATTAAATCATAAGGGCTGAGAGAATTCAGAGTAAGTACATTTTCCTTACTGGAAATCAGTCATAGAGATACACTAAGCTCTGTACAAAAGAAAACTTTCTAAAATTTTCGTTTACTGAACTAGTTTTAAAATACTTCTCATATTATATAGTCATTGGGTTGCTTTATTTCCAGGTAATTTTTTTTGTGTGTGTGTTTTGAATTCATGGTCAGATTTAGAAATCAGATTAGTCTTTGAGGGGAAAGTGCAGGTAAAGAAAGAAGACTTCTTGCAACTGCCTGGAGACTCAGAACACTTTATAAAAAGGTAATGGAACACCTTGTGATGAGAAAGAACATACTGTCTAGGTACAGGTCTCCTAAACTTCAAGTTAAGGAGTTACTTCATGTAAAACAACACAATGTTTTGTGTTACCTTGATTTTAAGTTTAATGACTTTAGACTTAGGGAAAACTTCAATCTTTGACATTACTTTGAAAACAAATTGTAGAAATTAGCAGTTGAAGTTTGAAAATTTGTACATGGTCATTTCTTACCCCAAACCCTCCTGCTTGTGTCTACTTGTCGTCTCGTCCTCCTCCTCCTCCTCCTCCTCCTCCTCCTCCTCCTCCTCCTCCTCTTCCTCCTCCTCTTCTTCTTCCTCCTCCTCCTTTTCTTTGGTTTTTCGAGACAGGGTTTCTCTGTATAGCCCTGGCTGTCCTGGAACTCACTCTGTAGACCAGGCTGGCCTTGAACTCAGAAATCCACCTCCCTCTGCCTCCCAAGTGCTAGGATTAAAGGCGTGCCCCACCACCACCCGGCTCTACTTGTCTTAGCCAGGCAATCATGGACCACAACTTTGACTCTGGAAATTGTGTTGTGATTTTCAAAGTTATCTAATCTTTAGAAGTTACTCAGGTCTCTCTCTCTCTGGATTATTGGAGACAAAGAAGGAATTGCTTGATGCTTTGACTTTATCTTGCTTCTCTTTAAAGTCTTATCTAGTGGACCAAAGCTCTAGTAACATATATGTGTACAATTAGAGACAAGATTTTTGTAACAGGAATGTATATAAGTTTAACTTGAAAACAAAATCGAATGTCTTACCTGTGGAGCCAGCAGTTCCTACCATGCCTACTGCTATCTTTGCAGAACACTAAATTCTGTTTTCTTTAAAAATAATTTTTGGGCTTTCGGCCTAGGCAGCCATCTTCCAGTTAACTCGCCAAAATGACCAACACAAAGGGAAAGAGGAGAGGCACTCGGTATATGTTCTCTAGGCCTTTTAGGAAACATGGAGTTGTTCCTTTGGCCACATACATGTGAATCTATAAGAAGAGTGATATTGTAGACATCAAGGGAATGGGTACTGTTCAAAAAGGAATGCCCCATAAGTGTTACCACGGCAAAACCGGAAGAGTCTACAGTGTCACCCAGCATGCCGTGGGCATCACTGTAAACAAGCAACTTAAGGGCAAGATTCTGGCCAAGAGGATCAATGTGCGGACTGAGCACATTAAACACTCGAAGAGCAGAGACAGCTTTCTGAAGCGGGTGAAGGAGAACGATCAGAAGAAAAAGGAAGCCAAAGAGAAGGGCACCTGGGTTCAGCTGAAGCGCCAGCCTGCACCACCCAGAGAAGCACACTTTGTGAGGACTAATGGGAAAGAGCCCGAGCTGCTGGAGCCCATTCCATACGAATTCATGGCCTAGTGTATAAAAGAAATAAAGGACCCAACTGCAGAGTTTTTCCTTAGGTTCAAGTATGGTATCTTCTCGTTGTCTTTCTTTGTTTTGAGACAGGGTTTCTCTGTGTAGACCTGGCTGTCCTGGAACTCACTCTGTAGACCAGGCTGGCCTTGAAATCAGAAATCCGACTTTTTCTGCCTCCTGCCTCCCAAGTGCTGGGATTAAAGGCGTAAACCACCAAAAAAAAAAAATAATAATAATTTTTGGAGCCAGGCGGTGGTAGTGCACGCCTTTAATCCCAGCACTTGGGAGGCAGAGGCAGGCAGATTTCTGAGTTTGAGGCCAGCCTGGTCTACAGAGTGAGTTCCAGGACAGCCAGGGCTACACAAAGAAACCCTGTCTCGAAAGACCAAACCAAAAAAATAAATAAATAAAATAAAATAAAAATTTCCCCCCCAAGACAGGCTTTCCTTGTGTAAGGCTTGGCTGTCCTAGAACTAGTTCTATAGACTAGGCTGACCTAAAAAAAAATTGTTTTTAATACATGGAAAGTTTAAGGCTTATAAAAATGGTTGATTTCCTTTAAAATGTTTTAGTATAATGTGAACAATTCCAAACAGAGAGAGTGTGTGTATGTGTGTTTCAATTAAATGTTTGGCTAACACAATGATTAGTCTTAGAGTTATTGATAAATATTTAAGACTCTGGCCTGCTGTGACTAATTAGTGCTCCTTTCTGCCTTTTTCCTCTAGTATGTTAAAAGATGACTTAAAACTAAGCAGCAGTGAGGACAGCGATGGGGAGCAGGTGTGTCAGTCCTTTATGTTATTGTTTCATTGTGTCTTGGTTTAGGATCTAGTACCTTACAAGCTTTCTGACACTGAATGATTGAAGCATTCTGTAATGTCTTTGAGTAGCAGCTGCTGCTGCTTCTCCTCCTCCTCCTCCTCCTTCTAAATTGACATGTTTCATTATCATTTATTGTGGATCAAAACATATTTTTGAAGCAGGAGATTACTTATAAGAAATTACGTATGTATGTATGTATGTATGTATGTATTATATGTAAGTACACTGTAGCTGTCTTCAGACACAACAGAAGAGGGCATTGGATCCCATTACAGATGGTTGTGAGCTACCATGTAGTTGCTGGGAATTGAACTCAGGACCTCTGGAAGAGCAGTCAGTGCTCTTAACTGCTCTGCCATCTCTCCAGCCCCAGCTTTTTTGTTTTGTTGTTGTTGTTATTGTTTTTTTAAAAAAAAACATTTGTTAATATGCATGGGTCCCCTGGAACTGGAATTACTGATGGATGTGAGCACTATGTGGGTGTTGGGAATTGAACCTGGATCCTCTTTAAGAGCAGCCTCTGCTCTTAACTGATAAACCAATCTCTCCAACCGAAATTCTTTTTTGGTGTTTTGAGACAGTGTTTCTCTGTGTAGCCCTGGCTGTCCTGGAACTCACTCTGTAGACCAGGCTGGCTTCGAACTCAGAAATCTGCCTGCCTCTGCCTCCCAAGTGCTGGGATTAAAGGCGTGTGCCACCACCACTCGACCAATTTTTTTTTTTAAGAGACTTTTTTTTGGGGGGGGGGTAGTAGTGCTACTGGTCATTGAGCTAGGCAAACTCTACTTCTTTTTTTTTTTTTTCAAACTCTACTTCTTTAAGTGAAAACAGAGTCCTGGCTTGTTACTGTTTGTGGCGTTTTGCTTTTTAGTTTTGTTTTGGGGCAGTTTCACCAAGGCCCAGGCTAGCCTCAGAGCCATGATCCTGCTGCCTCTGCTTTCTGGGTGCTGTGGTATACTGTAATTCTTTTTTTAATTACTGTATTAAGTAAATATTAATTCATATGTTAAAGAAGCCAGCTTTTGGTTTTATTTTTTAGTTCAGACATTTCTATTATTTAAATAGAGTATTATTCACTTATAATTTCTTATGCTTCATTTTTAGGATTGTGATAAGACAATGCCAAGGAGTACACCAGGAAGGTGGGGATCCTTTTATTTTGTGGTTTTGTTGTTGTTGGTTTGGTAGCTGAGGTTAGTCTGATTTATCATTGTGGTGGTATATCATTAGCAGCCTTATAAATAATGTCAGTTATAATGGTGGTTGTATAATCTGGAAATTAACAAAAATTGATTAAATTATATACTCAAACTGGGTGAATTTTAATGTTAAAAGTGAGTATTATTAGCAGAGTGGTACACCAGAGACTTGGGGGATAGCTACTTCATTGATTAGGAAGTTTTGGATTCCTTATCTCACATCATTAATATTGTCATTTCTGTTTTATCTCCTTCAGTAACTCTGAGCCTTCACACCATAATAGTGAGGGAGCAGATAACTCCAGGGACGACTCGAGCAGCCACAGTGGATCTGAGAGCAGCTCTGGGTCTGACTCGGAGAGCGAAAGCAGCTCCAGTGACAGTGAAGCGAATGAGCCATCCCAGAGCGCATCTCCTGAGGTGAGAGGGATGGAGAGCCACCTCGTACTCGAGCTCTCCTGACAGCCACTCCAGTCGCCATTGCAGAGTGTCATCAAAGAGACACAAGCCATGTGTCTGATAGAAAACTTAGACTTTCTTGGTTTACTTATTTTTGAAAAACTTGTTTTTAAAATTAGGATTTGCCTTTTTTAACAGGAGATTTATGTTATATATTCACTATGACTAAAATGAATATCATATTGTACTATTGATTGATATAGTGCAGCTGAAAGTCTCTCCTAGTACCTACATCATATGTTTACTTTCTAGAATTATGTCATTTGCAATACTGCCTATCAAGTTGAACTCCTAACTGGAATAATGATTATTTAAAGGCCATTTGTAATAAGCTCTTCTTGTTGGTTCTACTTGTATACTCCAGCACTCAGGAGGCCAAGTGACTAGAGAGAGCTAATAATATTTTACCTGTGTTTTGATCCTGGCAGAAACATGACAAACAAATGCTTGTCACTTTAAGCATTTTTCTTTTTCTTCTTATTTGACTTTATAAAGAGGGGGAAAGCTTCAATATTGAGAAAACCCTGCATCTATATATTTATCTGTTTTCTTTTCATTTCCAGCCTGAACCACCACCAACAAACAAGTGGCAGCTTGATAACTGGCTGAACAAAGTGAACCCACATAAAGTATCCCCAGCTTCCTCCGTAGACAGCAACATCCCATCATCTCAAGCCTACAAGAAAGAAGGCCGGGAACAGGGCACGACCAGTAACTACACGGATCCAGGGGGCCCGAAAGAAACGAGCTCTGCCACCCCAAGTCGAGACTCTAAAACCATCCAAAAGGGATCAGAAAGTGGCCGTGGGAGGCAGAAGTCTCCTGCACAGAGTGACAGCACCACACAGAGGAGAACTGTCGGCAAAAAACAACCCAAAAAACCTGAGAAGACAGCTGCTGAAGAGCCCCGCGGAGGCCTGAAGATAGAAAGTGAGACCCCTGTGGACATGGCTGCCAGCATGCCCTCCAGCAGGCACAAAGCAGCCACCAAGGGCTCACGGAAACCCAACATTAAAAAGGAGTCGAAATCTTCCCCTCGACCTACAGCAGAGAAAAAGAAATACAAGTCAGCAAGTAAATCCTCCCAGAAATCTCGGGAAATCATAGAAACAGATACCTCATCCTCAGATTCAGATGAGAGTGAGAGTCTCCCTCCCTCCTCACAGACTCCTAAGTACCCTGAGAGCAATAGGACTCCTGTCAAACCCTCCTCAGTGGAGGAAGAAGATAGCTTTTTCCGGCAACGCATGTTCTCTCCTATGGAAGAGAAGGAGCTCCTTTCCCCACTCAGTGAGCCTGATGACAGGTATCCACTTATTGTGAAGATCGACCTGAATCTTTTGACTAGAATACCTGGGAAGCCTTACAAAGAAACAGAGCCACCCAAGGGGGAAAAGAAAAATGTTCCAGAAAAACACTCGAGAGAGGTGCAGAAGCAAGCCTCAGAAAAAGCTTCCAACAAAGGCAAGAGGAAACACAAGGTCTGTAACAGGCTGATGGTTCTTTTTCCTTTTTAAAAATGTTTTTTTCTACTTTTCATGTGCTTAAGTATCTTAATATTGCCAGACAGTAGTGGCGCACACCTTTAATCCCAGCACTTGGGAGGCAGAGCAGAGGCAGGTGGATTTCTGAGTTCAAGGCCAGCCTGGTCTACAGAGTGAGTTCCAGGACAGCCAGGACTATACAGAGAAACCCTGTCTCGAAAAACCAAAAAAAAAAAAGTATCTTAATATTAAAATACTAGCTATTTTTAAAATAATTTTAATTATGTGTCTATGAGCATATGTTTTATGTGTCTGTCTGTTGTCTGTTTACTTGTCTGTGTCTATGTGTATCTATGTCTGTATATGCACTCAAACTGTTGTATGCTCCTGTGGAGGCCAGTAGAGGATGTCAAATTCCCTGGAGCCAGTTACAGCCAGTTGTGAGCTGCCTGACATTGTTACTAGTATCTTAACTTTGATCCTGCTTGAAGAGTAGCAAGTATCCTTAACTGCTGAGCCATCTTATCCCCAAGTACTTGCTATTTTGACTTTACATTACATAGTCACTGTTGCTTTTAAATTATATTTTATTGATTTGTGTGTGTGTGCACACATTTACACTATAGTGCATAACTGGAAACCAGAGAAGAACTTATGGCCATGCGGATCCCAGGGACTGAACTCAGGTTGCCAGTCTTTACCCACTGAAACATCTTGCCAGTCCCTATGGTTCATTTTTAGATACCAGCATCTGAAATGCCACAGAAATATAGTTTGTGGATCATAAGCTGTAAGGGAAAATAGTGATTGAGCACAAGGCCCCATTGAGACTACATATGGAACAGTTTTTCTTAGTGTTCTGTCTCCTTAAATAAAAGCAGGATAGTTTCTTCTTAAATAGGATCTCCAAGCAGACTGTATGGTGGCCAGGTTAAAAGTGGAGTTTGAATGTAATCCATGCATTCTTTTCTGTCTTAGCCTCAGGTCAGCTGACTCACAGATACATCCATAAGAATTTTACCCATCCAATATTTACTTATGTGTCTAGCTTTTTTCCATTAACACGGGTCAGAATTGAGAACATTCCCCAGGGCTAAGTGTGTAACTAAGTGTGTGGTAGAGCTCTTGCTGAGCGTGTGTAAAACCCTGGATGCAGTTCCAACAGGAAGGAAAAGTCTGTGGGTTCATAGCCTGCTCTCATCTTAAGTACTTCCAAGATAAAGACATGGCTTTGTTTCAGATCAGCTTTATACAGAGCCTGCATCTAAGTATGTGCATCGTCTTGTGCCAAGAGATCAAGAATGCCCTGGAATTTGAGTTACAGATGGTTGTGAGCCGCCATGTGAGTGCTTAGAACTCCTAGAAGTTTTCTCTACAAGAGCAGCCAGTGGCTTTTAACCACTAAGACATCTTTCCAGCCCTCCCCTAGAATTATAATTTTGGTGAAGTACCAATTCTTGGAGACTACATTGGCAGTACTAGGAGGAGACCCTTAGTCACAGGTAGCAGTCTGTAGATGACTTTTCCTCATGTCTTCATTTATCTGAATTTAATCATTGATGGCAAACAGACTCTTCTGTTACGTTAGAAGTAGAATATTTGTTTGTATTCTTATTGCTTATTACTTGAAGCAGTAGGAAAACTTAGATTCACCTATGGAAATAGCATCAACAGTGTAGATAGGTTTGCCACTTGTAGTTCAGCCAAGAAATTTTTCAGAGATAATGAGGCTTATCTGTTAGCAAGTACCAATATGTTCAAGTGCTGATGAAACTACAGAGTTGGAACTTCTATGCAGTGCTAGCAGAACTGTGAGATGCAGTTGCTTTGGATTACAGTTTGGCAGTTTCTCAAAAAAGCTGAATATACAGTTACCTTATGATCCACCAATTATAGTCCTAGGAATATATCCAAGAAAGAAATAGAAATATATATCCCCACAAAAGTATTATAGTGCTCCCAGCCACATCGTTCCACTCTGCAGATCTAATACAGGACACCCTTGTCAAGCTTACGACCTCCTGCTTCTGTTTTTGTCCAGAATGATGATGATAACCGAGCCAGTGAGAGCAAAAAACCCAAAATGGAGGACAAGAACTCATCAGGCCACAAGCCATCCAGCAACAGAGAGTATGTTTCCAAATCATGTTGCATGTCCATATTGGCTATGTTTATCGTTTGTTGTTTGGTACTTCGAAATGCTTCAGAGTATTCTTTTTAGTTGACTGAATGTCATACATATGTGTGCACACATAGACAGTAGTAAGAGCTGTGCATTTAGCTAATAGAGATGGGAAGCTATTACTCTTCTTTTTTTTTAGTTAGATAAGAATATTTCCTAGTTAGGATTTCTATGGCTGTGATGAAACACCACAATGAAAAGCAACTTGGGGAGGAAAGGGTTTATTTGGCTTATTCTTCCATATCACTTCAACTGTTCATCATGGAAGGAAGTCAGGATAGGGACTCAAACAAGACAGGAACCTGGAGGTAGAAGTTGATGCAGAGGCCACAGAGGAATGGTGGCTACTGGCTTGGTCCTCATGGCTTGCTCAGACTGATTTCTTATAGAACACAGGGCCACCAGACCAGGGATGGCACCACCCACAATGGGTTGGGCCCTCTCCAATATCAACCACTAATTAAGAAAATGCTCTACAGACTTCCCTGCAAGCCCAGTCTTATGGGAGCATTTTCTCACTTGAGGTTCTCATCTCTCAAATGAGTCTAGCCTGTGTCAGGTTGTTATAAAACTAGCCAGCACAGAATAGGAGATAAAGAGTTACAGTAAAGCTTCCCCATTTTCTGGGTAGCTTATCTGCAACTTGAAAGAGACTAGTAACTTGTAAGCATTAATATTTTCACAATTTATCTATTTACTCAATTGATTCAACCAATATTTTATTAAGCGTTTATTTTGTGGCAGATTGTTTTAGGCACTGGGCATGATTGTGGAAAAGAGAATACAGATAAATTCCTACTTGATGGAATTTCATCTTTTTGTTTTGTAATCAGCATATGGAGAATGTCTTTTCAAATTTGTCCTAAAAGAAGGTAAAAAGAGATGGAAAAATCCTTTACTCCTTTATCACTCTGCAGAAATGAGAACACTTGGGAGATACATATATATATAATATATATATATATGTATTTTTTTTTTTTTTTTTTGAGCAGGTCATCTAAGCAGAGTAGTACAAAAGAAAAGGATTTGCTACCTTCACCTGCTGGGCCTGTTCCTTCAAAAGATTCAAAAACAGAGCATGGCTCTCGGAAAAGGACTGTGAGTCAGTCGTCGTCCTTAAAGTCCAGCAGTACCAGTAACAAAGAGAACAGTGGCAGCAGCAAGAACAGCTCCTCCACGGCAAAACAGAAGAAGACTGAAGGGAAGGTTCCCAGCAGCTCCAAAGAGGCCAAGGTATGGTGCTGGGGCTTGAGCCTTTGAAAATCACCCTCATGTCTTCCTGAGGTGACACTGCTGTTTGTAAACAGCTCATTAAGATTGTAGGCCTGCAGCCGGGCGGTGGTTGCGAACGCCTTTAGTCCCAGCACTTGGGAGGCAGAGACAGGTGGATTTCTGAGTTCGAGGCCAGCCTGGTCTACAGAGTGAGTTCCAGGACAGCCAGGGCTACACAGAGAAACCCTCTCTCGAAAAACAAAAAAACAAAACAAAACAAAAAAGATTGTAGGCCTGTGCAGTTTTTAAAATGAATATGGGGGTGGGGGGGAGGACACAACTGAGACTCTGTCTGTCTGTCTGAGAGGACAACTTTCAGGAGTCAGTTCTCACCTTTGATCTTGGGGTAGGATCTCCCTACTGCTGCTGCTGCTGTATACCCTGGGTTAGCTGTGATTTCCTCTATAGGAGAGGTGAGGCTGGAGATTTTGGCACCACATCTGGCTTTTTTTTTTTTTTTAGGTAGAGTCTCACTGTGTAACTTTGGCTGGCCTGGAACTCACAGAGATCCATTTGCCTCTGCCTCTTGAGTGTTTGGACTAAAAGTGTGTGCTTTCAAATGGTTGCTCTTAACATACTAATAATACAATTGAATAGTCATGGTGTTTATAGACTGAAATATGGGTCTAAGAAGGTTTTTCAAGGGTCTGCTTTATTGTTTGTTTGTTTGTTTGTTTGTTTGTTTGTTTGAGACAGAGTGTCTCTATGTAGCCTTGGCTGGCCTGGAACCTGCTTTGTAGACCAGTCCAGCCTCAAACTCACAGAGATCTATCTCTCTCTGCCTCCTGAGTGCTGAGATTTAAGGTATGCACCACCACTGCCTGGCAATTGTTTGATTTTTTGTTTTTTGTTTTTTTTCTTTAAGACAGGATCTCACTATGAAGCCTAACTTGCACATGAAATAAAAACCTGACCCATTTGACCCACCTGACCCAGCCTCCCAAGTGACTAGGTCGTTCATACACTTTCTTTTTTTTTTGTTTGTTGTTGTTGTTGTTGTTGTTGTTTTGTTTGTTTTTCGAGACAGGGTTTCTCTGTGTAGTCCTGGCTGTCCTGAAACTCACTCTGTAGACCAGGGGAGCCTCGAACTCTCGAACTCAGAAATCTGCCTGCCTCTGACTCCCAAGTGCTGGGATTAAAGGCGTGGGCCATCACTGCCCAGCATTCATACACTTCCTAAACTGTTCATGTCAGAGCAAGTCCATGACAGTAGTTAAGTAACAATTAAGAATATATTTAAGTTTTTAAGAATATAGTCCAGGGTGGTGGCGGTGGTATATACCTTTAATCCCAGCCCTTGGGAGGCAGAGTCAGGAGGATCTCTTGAGTTCAAGGGCAGCTTGGTCTATAGAGTGAGTTCTAGAATAGTCAGACAGTCAGGGCTACACAGAGAAAGTCTGTCTAAAATAACACACACACACACATATATATGTTATTTATTTATATTTATTTATATACATATATATATAATATAATCATGTGTCTATAAAATTCACAAGATTATTAAGTAAACAAAAGTTTGGAAAATGAATATTCTAAACTGCTACATGCTGTTACAGCCTATTAAATGTGGTAGTTAAAGATTTTAAGCTTAAGTAAGTAAAATTACAAGCTTTTCAAGCTGAGTTGTACAGATAGATTTCCCTCCAAACAAGCAGCCTATGTCTTTGGGAACTTGGGGAGCTTGCCCAGCATCACAGGGACAGTGTTTGGTTGCCCATCTTCACTGCTCCTCTTCTTACAGGCTTACTGGCTCTTCTGCCATTTTGAAACTTTTTGATACAAAATTGGAGGCTTTCATGCTCATGTCTGAGCTCACATGCTCATCAGGAGCTGCAGTTATATAGCAGTTATGAGCCACTGGATCAAACTCACGTTTCCTGGACGAGCAAGAAGTGCTCTCATTCACTGAACCATCTTTCCAGCCCCTTAGACTACCTTAAAACAATAATAAAACCTATCTAAGCTGGGCGGTGGTGGCACACGCCTTTAATCCCAGCACTTGGGAGGCAGAGGCAGGCGGATTTCTGAGTTCGAGAGTTTGAGGCTAGCCTGGTCTACAGAGTGAGTTCCAGGACAGCCAGGGCTACACAGAGAAACCCTGTCTCGAAGAAGAAGAAAAAAAATAAATAAAAAAACCCTATCTAATTCTAACACTTACTTCAGAAGGTAGTTGAAGAACTAACAACCATACTAAATAGTTAACTTAGGCTTTAGTGGTGAACTTCTTTTTGTTTTTCTTTTGTTTGTTTGTTTGTTTGTTTGTTTTTGAGATAGGATCTCACTATGTAGTCCAGAACTTACTGCATAGACCAGGCTGTTTTTGAACTTACAGTTCAATTGAGTGTTAGAATTAAAGGCATGTGCCACCACACCTAGGATCTTTTTTCGTGAGTGGTACTGTGATACTACCCTTTACTTCTTTCTGTGTGTGCGTGTGCATGTGTTCAGGCGCTTCCGATACAGCACCACGCAACACGTCCCCAGTTGTGTGCCCATGCATGTATGCAGAGGCCAAGGGAGGAGGGCCTTTGGTATTGCTTCCTTCTGAACTTTATCTCATTCTTTTAGTTTTTAAGTTTTTTGTTTTTGTTTTTTATGTATGAGTGTTTTGCATTTGTGTATGTGTGATATGTACCACTTGTGTGGCTGGTGCCAGAGGTCAGAAAAGGGTATTGGATCCCTTGAGCTAGAGTTACAGGTGGTTGTGAGACATGTTTTGGGTGCTTGGGACCAAACTCAGGTACTCTGCAAAAGCAACCAGTGCTCTTAACTGCTGAGCCCTCTCCTAGCTTAAATGCCTTGCACAAAGTAGACTCTTAATATGTACAAAAATAAATATTTTGGTATATAAAATGGACCCAGTCTATTTGGTTATATAAAATGTACTCAATCCTTTTTTTTTTTTATTTTTTTTTTTGGTTTGGTTTTTCGAGACAAGGTTTCTCTGTGTAGTCCTAGCTGTCCTGGAACTCACTCTGTAGGCCAGGCTGGCCTCAAACTCAGAAATCTGCCTTCCTCTGCCTCCCAAGTGCTGGGATTAAAGGTGTGCACCACCACCGCCCGGCTGAACTCAGTCTTCTGTTGGAGGAAATAAAGAAGAAGAAAAAAAGTCTTCTGTTGGGTAGAAGCAGTATAAAATTTAAAACAAAGACATTTGAAGACTATGGAAGTTTGTTTCTGTCTTAGCAGTGGCTAAAAGTGAGATTAGCTTCATTTTTAATCTCCTGACAATTTTCAACTTAGCTGTGTCTATTCTTTTGGTCAGGAGAAGGCTCCAAATAGCTCCTCTAATTGTCCTCCGTCCACACCAACTCCTGATTCCTCGAAGCCTCGGAGAACAAAGCTTGCCTTTGATGACAGGTGAGATCAATTTTGTGGGTTTTGTTTTTTTGTTTTTTTGAGACAGAATTTTCTATGTAGAAAATTCTGGAGCTAGCCTGGAGCTCAGTGACCAGGCTGGCTTCACACTCTTAGAGGTTGGCCTGCTTCAGCCTCCTGAGTGTTTGGATTAAAGGCGTGTAGTACCACCATGCCAGCTGTAAAGAGGTAAATATACTTTCATGTATTCATTTTAGAAATTCCAGTCAGCACATAATAAACTCACTTAACTATGTCAGGTCCTATATGATTAATACTTGTGTATGACCTACGGAATATTCAGATTTTAACATGAAAGGCATCTTTAGTCCAGCTACTCCTTTAACAGCTAGTGGCTCTTCAGAGTGACAGGAAGGATGTTCTTCCTAGAGCTGTTCCTGCTGTCAGTACCACTACTAATAGCAGGGGTCTTCTCAGATAAGCAGTTACTTTCTCTTGCCTTCTGTTAGAAGGTAGTACTCCTACATGTATCCTATTTACTCTTGGTTAAAACAAAACATACCAAAAAAGACTTGAGTAAGCTAATGTTTAATACTAGGGAACTTGATCTGTATGTCTACTTGAGTAGAAGATTTGCCATAGTAGCCCATAATTTATGTTCTTAATCTATATACATTTGGCAGAAAATTAAGATGTTTGTTAATAGTTTACTATTGTTATAAAATGTTTAGTAATCATTCACTTCTCGAGAATGTGGAAGCTGTAAGATAGTAAAGACTAAAACAACTTAGTAATTTTCTTAGGAAATGTTGACCATTTTTATTTATAAAAAATTTATTTTGCAGAAATTATTCAGCAGACCATTATTTACAAGAAGCAAAAAAACTCAAACACAATGCAGATGCTTTGGTATGTACATATTCTTCCTGATGTGCTTCGTCAAGCTAATATTCAAGTTTTAACTTGTCTTCCCTTCAGTTGTCTGTATTTGCAGTAGGTCATTAATCAGCGCTGTTTTCCTTTAGTCTGATAGGTTTGAGAAGGCTGTGTACTACCTTGATGCTGTGGTGTCTTTTATTGAGTGTGGGAATGCATTAGAGAAGAACGCTCAGGAATCCAAGTCCCCATTCCCTATGTACTCAGACACGGTGGAGCTCATTAAGTAAGTGGGGAACTTGACGTTTGATTGGAATATCTTTATCATTTATTATTGTTACTTAGTTATTTGAGTAACATAATATGGTGATCTAGGAAGATACTTAGTGTTCCGTTTTCCTTAGGAAGATTTCAGTGGGTGTTTTATTTAGGGTTGATTTTGATATTTTGAGAACATAAGTTCTAAGATCAAGGTGAAATATTCTGTTCTACTTGGTTTGTTTTTTATCTCAACTCATAGATACACTATGAAACTAAAAAATTATTTGGCACCAGATGCTACAGCTGCAGACAAGAGACTCACAGTACTTTGGTAAGTGTTTTGTCTTCTAGCCTTTGCTGGGAGACAGGCAATTCCTTGATGAATTATACTGTGTGTGCTTTTATGAATAGTATCCTTGAATCAGTCTTCCACAACCCCTTCATAAACCTTAACAGTCAAACAGGAAAGAGCTCAAACCCCTACTGAAAGGTTTTAGCTCCTGTCTCTAATCCACTGCTCTCTTGATGAAAGTGCAGGAGTAGGACCAATGCTAGAACCCTGCATTGAATTAAGTGACCACTTTTTAAAGCTCTTCTTTCTATACATGCCCCTTGTCTTAGTTAAGGTTTTTATTGCTCTGAAGAGACACCATGACCAAGACGACTCATATAAAGGAAGACATTTATTTGGGGCTGGCTTACAGTTTCAGAGGTTTAGTCTATTATCATCATAGCAGGAAGCATGGCAGCAAACAGGCAGGCATGGTGCTGGAGAGGGAGCTGAGGGTTCTATATCTAGTTCTTGGTCAGAAGGCATACAGAAGGAGACTCTTCCCACACTGGGCAGAGCTTGAGCATAAATCCTCAAAGCCCACCCCAAACATGACACACTTCCTCCCAACAAGGCTACACCTCCTAATAGTGTCATTTCCCATGGGCCAAGCATATTCTTTTTTTTTCCAGACAGGGTTTCTCTGTGTAGTCCTGGCTGTCCTGGAACTCACTTTGTAGACCAGGCTGACCTCGAACTCTTGAACTCAGAAATCTGCCTGCCTCTGCCTCCCAAGTGCTGGGATTAAAGGCGTGCACCACCACCGCCCGGCAGACCAAGCATATTCAACCCACCACACCCGTTTGGTTTTTTTCAGAGCAGTATCTGTTCACTTATTCGAGTTGCATACTTGACCAGGCACTGTGTTTACACTAGAACTGTACCTGTGAACTGTTTGACATTACTCTGTACATTATGGAGTCTAAACTCCAGTAAGAAGAGACAGAATCTAATCAATCACATGAATATGTAAACAAATTATTTGAAAAAAAAGAATACCCAGGCCAGGCATGGTGGCCCATACTTTTAATCCCAGTACTCAGGAGATAGAGGCAGGTGGGTCTCTGTGAGTTCGGGGTCAGCCTGGCTTACATATGGAGAGTTTTAGGATTTCTAGGAAGATAGAATAGAGAGACCTTGTCTCAAAAAGTAAAGAATCTCTACTCTGTAAGAGTAGATGGTTGGGAGATTGAAGACTTGCTCTGGAGGTGGCAGGCAGGGGCAGGATTGTGGGGAAGAATGGAAAACTTGGAAGGAAAGGAAAGACCAGTGAATGGGAAAGTGGCCTAAAGTGGCCTTTACTGGGTGTGTGAGCAGAAACAATAATTGTGTGGGCTGAACTGTATGAGCTGAGTGAGTGTTAGTGTATTTCATCTCACTCATAGTGTTCAGTTTTCTACTTTTACTTTTTAACTCTTAAAACGTATTTGAATTATGGTATGTTGGTGTAGTCTTAATTTTGAATGTCTGTAATAATGGAATGTTAGGAGTTTCTTAGCTACTTTTATGTTGTGTTCCATATTAAGCTGACCTCTTGGCTTTACTTGAGAGGTAACATTGACCCTGGGCCATGATTGCTCACATAAAGCCAGTTCTGTATCCTTACACAATGGAAAGACTGCTTGTAGATGTAACATGTCTAAATACACTGCCCTTTCCCACTGCCTAGCCTGAGATGCCAGTCATTGTTGTACCTGAGGCTGTTCAAACTGAAGAAGGAGAACGCTCTGAAGTACTCCAAGACGCTGACTGAACACCTGAAGGTAAGTATGTATAACACAGTCCATTGCCTACCCGACAAAATCTGCAAACCTTCCCATCCCTGTCCCATAGATACTCTCACATTTAGGCACAACATAACAAGAGAGGAACAAACTAACTACTGCTTGGAATTCTCAGATATGTTTGTGCTTTCTTGGGAAAGGCTTCAAATGTGTCTATTGGATTACAAAATTTTCATAGCTGTAAACAATAACCATGTCTATTCTGGAAAATGCTCACTACCACCTTTCTTCAAACTGTTACCTGGTTTTGTTTTGTTCCTTACACTGCTAGGAATCTAACCTAGTGCTTGTGCATTCTAAGCAAGTGCCCAACCACTGAACCACACACCCAGCCCAGACAAAGTTATTGTAGTACCCTAAATATCTTCCTTTTTGTTTTTAAATTTCAAGCTAGTACCATATAAATTCTCCCAAATCCTGTTGTAGTTAGGACTTTAAAACTCCTCCATAACTCGCTGTTGCCTGTAGGCTCAAGATCTGGCCTACCAGGTCCTCAAGCATCTCTTATTCCTTGTCTAAACCCCTCTGTATACAACCTAGATGAGTCATGGGTGTTCTCTTTTCTGCCTGGTTTTGTATATAATATGACTTGTTTCCATGTGTTTTTTTTTTCGAGACGGGGTTTCTCTGTGTAGCTCTGGCTGTCCTGGAACTCACTCTGTAGACCAGGCTGGCCTCGAACTCAGAAATCCGCCTGCCTCTGCCTCCCAAGTGCTGGGATTAAAGGCGTGCGCCACCACCGCCCAGCTTCCTCTTCCTTTCATCTATCTCTGTGATTCATTGTTTTTTTCTCCCTTCCCCCCCACCCCCCAATTTTTCCTGCCCAGTCTGCCCACGCATGGAGCCCCTGCTCTCAGGGAACTCACCTCCCTGCTTGGGGAGAGCACGGTTAGGGCCGTGGGAGGCCTCAGTCTCAGACCTTGCCAGGGGCCAAAAAGTGATGAGTACTCAGCGAGTGGCCCTGCTGATGAGCTTCCTCCGCCCCCAGTTTTTCAAGACAGGGTTTCTCTGTGTAATAGTCATGGCTGTCCTGGACTTTCTTTGTAGACTGGGCTAGCCTTGAGCTCACAGAGACCTACCTGCCTCTGTCTTCTCAGTGCTGTGATTAAAGGCATGCACCACCAAGCCCGCCTACTTGTAGTTTCTTTGCATCGTCTTTGAAGTCTTCTAGAACAACCTAGCTTTTCACTTAGTAAATTCTCTCTGTTGTGCAGTCACACATTCTGTGTTGTTGTTTTTAAAGATTTTTTGGAGTTTAAGAGTACTGTCTGCTATTCTAAAAAACCAGATTCAATTCCCAGCATTCACATGACCACTTACAACTCCCTGTGTTCCATAGGATCTGACATCCTCTGCCTTCTAGTGGCATCAGGACTGCATGTGACGCACAGATATACGTGTAGGCAAAAACACCTATACATTAAAAAAAATACTAGAACATTTAAAGGGGTGTATGTGTGTGTGTGTGTGTGTTTTCTCAGAGGCCAGAGGGAAGACCCAGATCACTTGGAGTAAAGTCAGCTGCCCAGCTTGGGGGCTGAGATCCAAAGCCAGGTTCTCTAGACGAGCAACAGTTGCTCTTAACCACTGAGCCAATTCTAGTGTCATGTTACTTTTCTGTGATAGTGTCTCATCTAGTCTGAGCTGACCTCAAACTCACTATGGAGCCAGTTTTGTAAAGTTCTCAAGATCAACCCTAGCCCAACACTTTGGAAGATATTGAACGCTTTAAAAGTTATATATATATATATTGCTGTTAAATAAATTTATTTTTTTCCATGCAGAATTCTTACAGTAATTCTCAAGCACCTTCACCTGGCTTGGGGAGGTAGGTACTATTTTGTTCTCTGAAATATTTCTGATTAATTTATTTGTGGATCAGAGTAGAAATGGACAGCAAAATGGTTACGACTTTTAAAGTATTACAATCTCTAGTAAGGTGTTTTGAATTTTATTTTTTGATTTTGGAATTGAACCCAGGGCCTTTTACATGCTTTTCTACTGTGTTTTGCCTCCAGAAAAGTATTTTTTAAATAATTCTTTCCAATTTAAATATAAAAAGTTTTAGAAAGGTTAGGAATGAGACATGTCACCAGCTCAGACATCTGAGTTGGCTTTTGGTTTGGTTTTGTTTCCCCTTCCTTACCATATAGGTTCATAGATGTTCTTATGTTGTCAGGCTTGGTGGCAAGTACCCTTACCCTCAGCCATTTCTCTAGCCCCCAGATAAGTTTTTATCAGTACCTCTAGTCTTCTCAGGTTGATTTTCATAGTTATTTAGATTTGTTACAGTGATTTTAATGTCACTTAGGTCTTTGCATTGCTAGAGTACAGTGGCTTGGTCTTGATTTCTCTTCCATTTCCACCTACACCCGAAAGGGGAACAAACACCCTGCAAACTTTTACATTTTCTTTTTCATTTTCTAAGTCTATCTATGGAGTCTTTGTGTTAATGTTGACATTTCCATCTTATTTTCCCTTGTCTACCCATCCCCAGGGCTGATGTAAAACCCAGAGCCTTTTGCATGCTAACAAGTGCTCTCCCACTGAGCTGTGTCCTTCTTAATTTGTTCTTCTGAGACAGCCTCCTCCCCCTACCCCGTTGATTTCATAGTATTCATTATGTATATATGAATAACCATCCTGGTTTTTTTTTGTTTTTTGTTTTTTTTTTTGTTTTTTTTGTTTTTTTTTTGTATGTGTGTGTATGTGTGTAGCAAAGCTGTTGGGATGCCCTCTCCTGTTTCTCCAAAGCTGTCACCAGGCAATTCTGGAAGTTACTCTTCTGGGGGAAGTAGTGCTTCAGCAAGTGGTTCTTCGGTGACCATTCCACAGAAAATCCACCAGATGGCAGCAAGCTATGTCCAGGTTACATCCAACTTCCTCTATGCCACAGAAATTTGGGACCAAGCTGAACAGCTTTCCAAAGAACAGAAAGGTTTGTTGGCACTTGATAAACTTTGATGATAGAATAGTTAAAAGAAATGTTTGTGATTTACTTAAGAATGTGGAGACCATTTACTTTATTTTGTGGTTTAAAGAGACTCATAGTCAATTTGCTAATAACCTCCTTTGCTTACATACTACATATTTGCCTCACATACTACATGTGACTAGATGTGGCTAAAATACCCTCAGGCTATGCATGGCTCTTTGTTAGATTACTTTCCCAGCATGCATAAGGCCCTGGGTTTGGCCCCTAATGTGAAGGATGGGGAACAGATGGACTGATGTGGGGGAACAGACAAAGACAAACAGCTTTTGTAGTACTAGTGACACCAGCTAAACTAGAAGTAGTTCTTGGTGTAAGACAGTTATCTCTCTATTCCGACGTGTTGAATGTAGCTCAGAGGCAGTACCTTGTCTACCATCAACCTTCCCCTGTAGTCTCAAGTGTACCTTAAACAGTATAGCAGTTGCACCTGCAGGATGGCTCAGTAGATAAAGGTGCTTACCCTGAAGCCTGAGTTCAAGCCCCAGAACCTACTTGGTGAAAGGTGGAAAGAGACACCACAGAGTTCTCTTCTGACTCAACACAAGTACACTGACACATCCACAGACAAATAAATGTAAGAAAGAGAACCATTAAAAATATAGCAGTGGAGCTGGGCAGTGGTGGCGCATGCCTTTAATCCCAGCACTTGGGAGGCAGAGGCAGGCGGATTTCTGAGTTTGAGGCCAGCCTGGGTTCCAGGACAGACAGACAGGGCTACACAGAGAAACCCTGTCTCGAAAAACCAATATATATATATATGTATATGTATATGTATATGTATATGTATATGTATATGTATATGTATGTATATATGTATATAGCAGTGGATTTGTTTTATGTAATATCCAAGCAAGGTCTAAATGCTGCATTATGTAAGTGTCTTGAGTGGCTCTCCCCCTTATTTGGCCATGCCATTGGTGTTGAGAAGAAATTGGATCATAGACAGTGTCATTCTGCATATGACCATTTCTTCCTCATGCTGCCATTATGTTTGTCATTTTATCTTTCTTAGTTCCTTTCTATTGATTAGATTCAAGTTTAGTATTTAGATATAATGCTCTAGGTGGTGCATCTTATAAGACTATACCTAGTTACCTAATGTATTGAGTTAGTGTTCTGTTGCTGTGAACAGACACCATGACACTGCAACCCTTAATGAAACCATTTGATTGGGACTGGCTTACAGTTCAGAGGTTTAGTCAATTATCATGACAGGAAGCATGGCGGCACACAGGCAGACGTGGTGTTGGAGAAGTAGCTAAGAGTTCTACATCTGGCATTTTAGGCAGCAGAAAGAAACAGTGATGCCACTCACTAGGCCTGGCTTGGGCTTCTGAGACCTCCAAGCCTGACCACAGAGATAGACTTCCTCCAATAAGACCACACCTCCTAACTCATTCATGATGAACTTATGGGACCCATTTTTTTCAAACCACCACAGGTATTTACCCTGTATTGATATTAAGATTCATCAGACCTAAGCCAGTTGGTGGTGGCACATGCCTTTAATCCCAGCACTTGGAAAGCCAAAGGCAGGTGAATCTTTGAGTTCAAGACCAGTACTTGGGAGGCCAAAGGCAGGTAGATCTCTGAGGTCAAGGCCAGCTTGGTCTAAGAGCAAGTTCCAGGATAGCCAAGAGAGACCCTATCTCAAAAATACCAAATAAGTAAGTAAGTAAGTAAGTAAATAAATAAATAAATAATCATCAGACTGATCATGGTGACGTAGGTCTATAGTCTCTGAAGGATTGCAAGTTGGAAACAAGTCTGAACTACATTGCTCCGTCTTTAAAAAAATTTTTTTTTTAATTTTTGGCATCAATAGGTTATTATGTGGTGTCACTTTGATGAACATGATATAACATTTCCTTTTAAACTTTAACTTACACTTTTGACATCTGTGATGACTATTGCCTAGATCCATTATTAGGAAAAAAATTCATTATGTGCCAGGCATAGTAGTGCCTGCCTGTAGGCTTAGATTTTTCAAAACCTTCTTTAATAAGGGTTCTCAAACATTTGACCCCTCTTCTAGCCCACTGTCCAAAAAGGTAGGGGAGAAAAAATGGTAAATAGGACAAGGGGATGGGAACCTATTTGGAAGTGATTCTTTGGGGCGATTCCAATCTCCGTTGTTGGGATACCAGCCTCCCAGTTCAGTAGTGTCAAGATACCAATAGTCCAGTTCAAAAGTGTCACCAAACAGCAGTGTTGGCACGATCCAGCAGAAACAGCCAGGCCTCTGCCAAATCAGCACGAGTCAGTGGGAGTGACCAGGAGTTCTCTGTTGTGCCTCTCTCAATGAAGTGAAGATCAGCAAAGACAAAAGACCAACAAAGAGTTGCACAGCTAGCTATGCAGGCTCCCCCATCATTGTCTATTGACAGTGTTATCTCCAAACATCATGTGAGTCTGCATCACATGATACAACCAGAAACTTCCACTTCATCTGCCTGTAATTCCAGGAATTGGGAGCAGAAGCTGTAAGGATCAAGAGTTTGAGATTATCATTGGGAATTCAGGGCAGCCTGAGCTATGTAAAACTCTATTCAGGGAGGGAGTGAGCGAAGAAAAACCAGCAGCAATATTCTATTTATTATTATTTATTCTGTTTTATGTGCATTGGTGTTTTTGCCTGCATGTCCTGTCTGAGGGTGTCATATCTCCTGGAATTGGAGTTAGTTACAGACAGTTGTGAACTACCATGTGGGTGCTGGGAATTGAACCCAGGTCCCCTGGAAGAGCAACCAGTGCTCTTAACCCCTGAGCTTTCTCTTCAGCCTTACTACTTACTTCTTGCACAAAAATAACATGTAGAGAGTGCTTTTGAGTAATCCAGTGGGCACTGCACGTGCACCAATGAGACGCCATTTTTTAATGTGTAATAGCAGTTGACTACTTTTTTTTCTTTTTTTGTTTTTTTGTTTTTTTGAGACAGGGTTTCTCTGTATAGCCCGGGCTGTCCTGGAACTCACTTTGTAGACCAGGCTGGCCTCGAACTCAGAAATCTGCCTGCCTCTGCCTCCCAAGTGCTGGGATTAAAGGTGTGCACCACCACTGCCTGGCACAGTTGACCATTTTCATCAGTGGTATTCTCCTAGAATTCATTACCATGCATTCTGTTTAAAATGTATTACTTTCTGAACCTGAGACTCTGTAGAGACCTTTAGTGTGGGAGACCTGCTGTTTTATAGGTAAATCAGTGAAGAATGTGTGATACTTAATGAATGTTTTTAATTTTCTAGAATTCTTTGCTGAACTGGACAAAGTGATGGGCCCTCTCATCTTTAATGCAAGCATCATGACAGATCTGGCTCGTTACACCCGGCAGGGACTACATTGGCTTCGGCAGGATGCCAAGCTGATATCTTGAACTGAACATACTCTCGTTGCCTCTGATTTTTTCCACAACACTGTGTCACATCACAAAGGAAAACTGCCATAACACACCACCTAGTCGACACTAAGAATGAGGAATGGTTTTCTCCTCTCTGGTTTATGTTGTTGTTTCTATAACCCAAAGCTATCATATCAATTGTCCCTTTCAATATTCCCAATGTGACAAGTATTTAAATGCTTCTAAACCTGCAGTACATCAGCAAGATGGTTTTAGTAATTGGAATTCCAGTTGCAATTCATAAATAATCAAGTAAAATTCTATTTATTTTCCTTTTTTCAAGTTCCCAGATTGGAGCTTGTTTAAAGCTTAGTATTTCTGCCTATAAATTTATTCTGTTGAATATTTAGCATAAATTTAATGTAGGCATTTTATTTATATATTTTGGGAGCTGTGTTACTTAATGTCTTCTAAGATAAGAGTTGGCTTGTCCAAGACAGGACTTGTTCTTTCTACAGCTACTCACCTATGTTCTTTTAAGTCTTACTACAGTCTTATTATTGTAGGATTATGCTTGGTATTAAGGATGCTCTTCCACATGTGAAAAGTCATTTAAACATGAGAAGATGGCATTCTACATGGGTGCAGGAATGGAGTGGGTCTGGTTTGGTATGCATTATTTCAAAACTGTGAATGTCTGTTAGTAACACTAGCAATCACAAGGTGA
The DNA here is from genome assembly GCF_004785775.1 of Grammomys surdaster. Taxonomy (NCBI): domain Eukaryota; kingdom Metazoa; phylum Chordata; class Mammalia; order Rodentia; family Muridae; genus Grammomys; species Grammomys surdaster. Next base: position 2,956,128 of record NW_021604703.1, on the reverse strand, counting down.
CTACATTGCATCTAATGCATTACAAAAAAGCAGATAGATTTGCTGGGGAAGCACATGATACTGAATGGCTTCATAAAGGACAATCTTAAACTATGAGTTTATTAAAACCTTATATTCTTTTTTGTTTCACTCATTTGACACTTGATTGAAAACAGAGTAAGTTACTCCTAAAAACAGTGATCCAGTTTCTGAAGGCTGCAGCCTGTATTCACTGATAATGTTTGAAGGTTAAAGTCTGGATTTCCCCTATGGTGGAGAGACTGTAATGCTCAGATATGACAGTCCAGTAACTGGATCTTGAAAGGAGGTGTCCCAATGCCTAATGTGGAGATAATGAATTTCTCTTTCCAAAGATCCTCATCAATGATGTATGCTTTTGACAGGATCAGAAAACTCACAGTAGCAGCTGGGCATGGTTGTGTGTATCTGTAATCCCAGCACTTGGGAGTGATGACAAGAGGGTCAGGAGGTCAGAATCATCCTCAAGCTACATAAAGCTAGACAGTGAGTTTGGGGCTAGCCTGAGCTACATGATCCTTTGTCACATCGAAGATAGAAAGAAAATTTATACTAGAAAAGTACCTAACTTGGCTCAATGTGAGCTTTCTTGGAAAGGGGGAAATAATAGGGGTAGTGCTTAGGAAGCCAGCTCTGTAACAATTCCTTATCAAACTACTGTTCCCGACCGACAAGGTGCGTATAGCAGTGAAGGGCGAGGAATGTCTCTCTTCCTCTATACTTCTTTTTAGTGACCCCGTCATGTCTGGTGTGCCTTAAATCTTAACTTTAAATGATAACTCTATGGATTGTTTACAGATAAAGTTTTATGCTGGGACCAGATTAGCCATTCATGGTTGGTCCTCTACAATAATAATTTCAATTTCTCTTTGATTTTAAATTTTCCTTTAGAGTCACATTAAGATAGATTCCTTCAGAAAAGCTAATACTTTGGTACCTGACTTAGTGTAATCAATTGGGTATAATGCTGCTTCAAAAAATGACTTTTCCTTCTCATTCCAAAAATCCATCCAATTAGGGAGAAAAATCCCCTATTATTAGCAGATGATTGTTCAAACTTGAATGGACAGGGGAAGACGGACAGAGATCTTGACTGCAGTGGTGTCGCGAATCCTCTCCGACCCTCCTTCACCACCTGTTTCTGAAGATTAGTGAACTTTGTCCTGCAGTCTCATATCTACAGAGCTTAACTGCTTTGTGTCTCATTATTTTTACATAGTGTTGAAGGTTGATACCTAGAGCTTATGCTGAATTTAACATTTTTCCCTTGGAGAAATTGCCTCTGTACCTTTCTAGTTTAATCGTAGTGTACTTAAGGAAGAATTCTTCAGAGGCCATCGTTTTCTCTCTCGTGCTAGTGACCTCCGTGGACTGTGCGTCCTGTCCTTGCTCCTCTCTCACTCTGGCTCCTTCACTTCAGGGAGGCCTTAGCAGTAGAAAAAGCACCCTCCTTCTATGCTTTCAGCCCTGAGCAGCCGCAGGGCTGGGGCTCTGCTTTCCAGCTCTGGTCTGTGTGCAGCACACTCTAGAGCAACTAACGTCATGCTAAAGCAGAGTTTCCTCCGTGTTTATGGTGCTGCTTTAAGATGTTTTTCCTTTAAAACTGTCAATTCTTGGAGAATGAAACTGTTAAACCTTTCATTGTGGAGGATTTTCCTCACCAGGTAGAAATGGGCAAGGGATCAAAGTCCGATCCTAAGCGATTGCATTTTTGATGTCATGTGTCTCTTCTTAGATGTTTTGTCTCAGTCATGTCCAGCACATACTTTGGACTCCTTTACAAATGACCATCCCTCCCTTCTCAGTAGGTGCCCTCAGTGTTTTTTAGCCATTTAAAGCTGATTTGACAAGTGGCTACAAACCTAGTCTAAAACTTGTATTCACTATATAGTTAGTAATAGAAATAGCAACTACTGTTAATGCTCAGTTCACTGCTCTTAAGATCACATTGCTATGCCAGGAGGCAGCAGCATGCACCATTGGACTCTGCACAGGCACCTCACACAACCGCAGTGATGCAGCTGTCACAGTAGTCCTGCCTGTGAGAGGCTGGGCTGTGGGGAGCACTCCTCTCCAGGCATTCAAGATTACATAGCCTAGCCCATGTCCCATTCTGGCTGGAGAGCACCCAGCCCTTTCCTTGCTCAGTGACACCTTTTTCTGGGCAAGAAGCTATGAAGTCACTTTGTTATCGGTAAGTGCTTCAAATAAAGTCACAGATATAGCTGCTGAAGAGAGAAGATTGATCTCTACTGATTTAATTCTCTAATATAAAAGCAATTCAGAGTAATGTGTGCACGCGTCTACAGTTGCTGTTTTTCTGGGAAGCTCTTGCACTAGAGATTTATAGGCATCTGGGTTGCACTTTGAATGACACACTTGTGGCTTTAGAGTAGCTCTTGTTCTTTTGTTTTAAAATTGTTCTTCATTTCTTTTCATTAAAGGTTTAATCAGCTAGATTAGAAAGCACCATTTGTATTTAACAGCTGAAACTTTGGTACGTTGCCATTTAATGAATGAGCTTGCATTGTGTAGCCAGGGCCTATACAAAAGCTTTTGTCAGGAATACAAGCACTGCCTGGGGCTGGTGCTCAGAGGAGTTTTTAGTGCAACAGTAATAGCTCCATTGGGTGATGCCTAGCTCAGTTGAGAAGGGGGATGCTGTACACTCTTCTAGGTATGAGGGTATGCGACTTTGGATCTTAAAATTATGTACACATACACACTTTATATATATATATGTATGTATGTATGAAAACATGGAATTAGTTTGTCAAAAATGTGTGTGTTTAGTATTTTAGCTTAGTGCAACTATTTCCACATTATTTATTAAATTGATCTAAGACACTTTGTTCTTGGCACCTTGAATATTAACATTCAAGGATGCGATGTGTATTCCTTTAGATTGTTAAAGCTTAATTACTATGATTTGTAGTAAATTAACTTTTGAAATATATTTGAGCCCTTCTGTAGTATAATAGGGCTCTTACAGGGTGGGAAAGATTTTAATTTTCCAATAGCTAATTGAACAAAATGGCTTCATTGTATATTTTGATTTATAGGAGTCTGTAGGTGTCTGGATCCCAAGGACATCTACTAAGGATGACTGTTTTAGGCGGGTGTAATGGTGTTTAGACTTTACCTAAGTGACTTGGAAAGCCAGAGCACCTTGTTCAAATCCAGACTCCTGTAACTCATGTTCCTCTAGGATATGGAACACAATCCCATCCAGCTTCACATTTCAGTTAGAAAGGCAGACTTCTTTTCCAGTGATATTGTACACCTAGTGTTGCTATGAGTAAAATCAGTAGAAAAAATACTGATGAAGGTCTGGGAAAATACACTGACTTGGCCAGCTGTCACATTTGTAAATGTACCTTTCCCATGCCTTCCAGTGGAGGCATTCAGCTGCAACTTTTCAGACCCTAAAACCAAGCCAGCAAGTAACACATTCTTAAGGTTAGAGAAGGCCAGGAGTGCTGGTGCATCCCCTGAGGCAAAGGTCATCCTTTGCTAGATAGAGAGCTGGAGATCCCGAGACCCACTCCAAAAATTAGAGACATTTAAAAGTTCCTTGGTGAACCAGTGTAGTAGTGCTAGCTTTAATTCTAGCTAGTCTGAGACCAGCATGCACTACACAGAGAGAGCCTGGGAGAAAAGAAAGTGGAGTAAGAGGATGCTGATCTGCAGAACTCCTGTTTACAAGAACCCCATGGTTAATTAAAAAGAACTTGCTGTTTCCAGAGCCAAGGGATAGAAAAGAAGCTACACTTCTCTTGTAAATGGTATTTAGAACAAGGTGTTCAGGTGAAGTCTCAACTAGTCAGAGGTTTCAGCAGCTTAAATTGCTAATATTTAAGAAGTTGATTTTCAGGAATGTCTGCATGCGCCTCTCTCCTTGCTGCCATTGATCAGCTCAGCAGAAGTCATCCTTCTTAAACATGGAGAAAGCTCTCAGATGAGCTTGGACAAGCTCCCACCCAGAAATCCTAATACTTGGTTTTGACTGTGCTGCTTCTGTGTTAGGTTTCTTCTCAGCTTTTAGCCACTGGGGTTTTCTGCCTGTTCTGTACCTCCCTGGAAGATGTCAATTTGGAAGTGCTGCCTTTCAAACCAATGCCACGGTGTCCAGACAGTTGAGCTTGTTGCTGATTCAGAGGTGTCCCCATTATGCTCACACCTGGCACATTACTGACATGAGCAATCGACAGTACGTAGGTGAGGGTAGGGGTGGGGCTAGCCAACAGCGCTGGCTCAATTGCCAGGGCCTGCAAAGGCCTCACTTGAGGGCCAGACACTAGGTTGGTAAGCACAGTTAGGGAAATTTCTACCTAGCCTCCGTTTTGAATGATTCTGAGAAATTTTATATATGGAGGATGGAAATGCTTATATATTTATTGAAGATCTTTTTATTTGAAATTAAAATCATTTGGTAAATAACAGTTTAATATTTGGGGAGGGTTTTGGAGAGGAAGTAACATGGTTGATAAAGTACAGGCCTGGTGACTCTTCTGAAAGGCGCTGTTGCTCATAGGAGAGAGGCCTTTATCTTGGACATGATCCAATCTTTGTCTTATGTTTCTTTTATCCAAAATATCTAGACATCTGACACTTTCAACCAAAATTTCAATTATATACTGTGATTTTTATTTGTTGCAATATGTTAAATTTCAGAGGTACTTTGGGGCTCAAAAGCTAGGATTTCTAAGTCAGTATGTGCATTTCACATAATAAGCTGTTAATGGTGAGCAAAGTATTATATACTAACTAGATTTTCCACATCTGTATAGTATATTATATGTATTTTGTGGTATTGAGATTATAGAAAGTTTAGAGTGTCAAACATGCGTTTAATGTGTATTTTTAAACAAATTTATGGCAATTAAAATATTTGGAGACAAGGGTATCACATTTCAATTTGTAAAACTCTTTTTAACTCTACTGTGTCATTACAATGCTTTGTATAATGCCAAACCATAGCTGGAGAAACTAAGTTTAATAAATATCAGCTAGCTTTTCTGTATAACGTTTACAAGCGCTGTGCTCCCGCTTCTTCAGCTCCTACCGTGAGCTTTTGTGTAGTTGCTTTATGTCTTAAGGTCCAGTCTGACTCTGCAAGGGTCTGGTCCCGCTAGCACAGGTCTCGGTTTTTGGTTACAGAAACTTTGGACTCAGGACTGGAGAGATGGCTTACAAGTTAAAGGCACTGCCTGCTCTTCCAGAGGACCCAGGTTCAAGTCTCAACATTTACGTGGTAGCTCACAGCTGTCAGTGACTACAGTTCCTGGGGATCCAACACCTTTACACAGACATAAATACAGGAAAAACACCAATACACATAAAGTAAATTTTTAAAAACATTTTGGGCGCATGGCCATGGATCTGTGTCCATGAATCTCAGTTGTCCTGCACCAACAGACATCTTCAATCCTTTCTTGAAGCTCTTTTTTTTTTTTTTTTTTTAAGATTTATGTTATGTATATGAGTACACCATCGCTCTCTTGAGACACATCAGAAGAGGGCATCAGATCCCATCACAGATGGTTGTGAGCCACCATGTGGTTGCTGGGAATTGAACTCAGGACCTCTGGAAGAGCAGTCAGTGCTCTTAACCGCTGAACCATCTCTCCAGCCCCCTTGATGCTCTTAAGACAGAACTATTATTTATTTTTACTATTTATTTATTGGTGAGTTTTGTATTTTTCTGAGACAGGGTTTCTTTGTGTAGCCCTGGCTAACCTGCAACTCACTGTATACACCTGGCTGTCCTTGAACCTACGGAGATCTTCCTGCCTTTGCCTCCACCTCTCTGGTACTGGGATTAAAGGCATGTGCCACCATGCTTATTAAGTCAGACCTTTTTCGGGGAGTGTTCTGTTTCATGTTCATAAAGTTATAGACAAACTTTTACACATCCTCAGGTGGCACATACCAGCCCAAAGAGTTCTTTGCAGAGTAAAGAACCACAACCTCTGCTTTGCCAAGCCTGGCTACTGTTAAGCTTTTGCACCCCCTCTATCCTGCTCACATGAGAGTCTTTGAAGAGTGGGTGACCACCACACTCCCAGGTGGGACAGCACCACTGGTTAGGGAGCGACCACTGTTCCCTATCATGTATGAAGTTAGTCAAGTGTCATTTTCAGACTGCCAGAACTTAGAACAGAGACATTTAATAGTATTTATAGAAAAATAAACTCTGACAAAGTTACGTCTATGTACACATCAACAACATTCTAATAAGAAATGGAGACCAGTTTAAAGCAAGTATCTGTCTTTAAATATTAAAAACACAAGATTGCTTCACTTAGGTCTCTCCAACAAAAATGTGGCTAACAACATTCCATAGAACGGAGCACTGTTGGAGGTGACTCTTCCCCAGGACGAACATCACTCCTGGGCCACATTTAGGGAACATCGTCTTTTTCTATTGGGGGGGGGGGGAGAAAAGACGTGGTTAAGACTGGATGTAGACCTAAGGAGTCCCGAGACACCTCTGTTTCCCCCACCATTCCTTGTTTCATCTGTCCAGTGTTAGGATTCCTGGCTGTCAAGGAACTTAACCTCCATGGAGCTTGCAGCTTCATATATCCTCCCCTGCCCCCCCCCCACCACTCTTTTATCTCAACCTTACCCTTGGGTCTCTGTTTTCTGATCTCATCTCTCCCAGCTTCCCAGTGCTCTCTGGTCCACCCTGTACCCAGGATTATCAAATACCTGCATAGTCTTGTGATACACTCCGAATCATCCCGGCATGAGGCACCAATGGGCCTGAGGGAAACCCCTCTCCAAAATGGGGTCATTCTCCGGGATCTCTTTGCTGAACTCAGTTCTGGTACTGGGGAGCTATTGACCTGTAGAGCAAAGGCATATTCATTTTAGCTGAGGAAGCACCCACCCTCTGTTGCACACCCTTAGAAGAAGGGCTCTTTCCAGGTTGCAGGAGATTGAACTGTACTTCTAAAGACCTGAGTCTGACTTTGAATTCCACGCCACTACTATGTCCAACTATGTTTCCTTTCTTACCTGGCCCAGCAGCAGCAGGCAAGTCAGGAGCACTGCAAAGAGTTTTAGCGGTAGCATCTTGGCAAAAGGAAGATGTTGGAGCCTGAAAGCCAGGGGGCAGTTCCCGTTTCCTTTTATAGACTGACACCTATCTGCCTTTCTCATGGTTGCCAGCTGAGATGGGGCAAAGTTTGTTTGTAATCAGGATCGATGTAATAAGTTAATGTGTACCCAAGGAATGTTCTCAAGGACTACACTCCAGGCACATTGTGCTTACTGCTCCCTCATGGACTTTGATGGCGTTGCTGGTCTGGACCCTTACACCCATCTTATCAGAAATGAGCATTGTCCCACCTTGCCCCTGAAAGCCACGTGAATCTATGAGGGAGACCAGGAATCCTGCCACATTTTTTAGATAACTCAGCAGGCTGGGAATGTAACAGTGGGAGCAGGTATGATGTCCTGGGTTCCATTCCCAGAACCAAGAAAAAAAATTGCTAAAATAGCTCTGTGAGATGGTTATAATCAAAATAGGATTCTAATAAAGTCTTCAGGAGTAATGTTGACCTCTGAGCTTTTCTAGGCAAAAACCACTGACCTGTTGTATACAGGCAATTAGGTATGGCCTTTTCTGGGAGGAGACTTGAGCAGACTGTGTTCCAGTTCCAATTCCCCCACTCATGAGTGGCTGTCATCCTGGCAGTCTGCACCGTCACCTTAGTAAAGACCTGGCTATGAAGAACTGTACCCTTCCTTAGGTTTTTGTTTTTAAAAACATGTGAGGGAGGAGGTAACATAAACTCATTTTTTTTTTTTTTTTTTTTTTTGGTTTTTAGAGACAGGGTTTCTCTGTGTAGCCCGGGCTGTCCTGGAAAACACTCTGTAGACCAGGCTGGCCTCGAACTCAGAAATCCGCCTACCTCTGCCTCCCAAGTGCTGGGATTAAAGGCGTGCGCCACCACTGCCCGGCCGGTAACATAAACTCTTAAGTTGGTGTCATTACAGTTTAGGTCCTGACACCACCAAATGAATCCTGTAGTTTGAGCTTTGGGAGAGCACTTCCCACAGCCTCAGGGCAGTAGATGGTAGACTGAGTCTGAAGCCCAAACACTTGCTTCAGGAGGACTGAATCCCTGTACATTCCTAGATTAACACTTACTGGTATGGAATGTGAATGGTTATGGGTACTAAATGACAAGACCTTTGATTTTGGGAACATCTTACCACATAGCCCAGGCTGGCCCAATTTACAGTTCTGGTGCTGTCTTGGAAGTAGACCAGCACACTTGGCCAGGGAAGTTTTAAAATTTTTGAGAGGGAAAGCTGAATTTGAAGTCAGGATATGCATAGGAGCTTGGATCTCCGTATGGCCATAAGAAACCACACACAAAAACATTACAAATAGATTTCTCTCTCGATGGTCCAATATCTCACATAACCCTTCCCAAGGTTGTTATCTTCATGATGGAACATTTGGACAAAAGTCTGTTTTTAGTTTCTTTGTCCCAGGCACAAATGGAGGAACTGCCAAAGTGCTGAAGGTAGCAGTTGGTTACCAATCTAAGCAAAGCTAATGTCGCTTCATGCCAAGGGAGAAGTGTGGTGAACGTCAGAGGTGGGGTGGGGTGGGATTTAACTGCAAAGATCTGGGGAACACCCCCACCTCCAGCATAAAGAGTCACTGAGTAAAGCCAGGCTGTGGTGGCAATGCACCTTTAATCCCAGCCCTTGGGAGGCAGAGGCAGGTGGATCTCCAGGTTCAAGGACAGCCTGGTCTACATAGTGAGTTCCCTGACGGATACACAGAGAAACCCTATCTTAAAAAAAAAAGTCTCGCCGGGCGGTGGTGGCGCATGCCTTTAATCCCAGCACTTGGGAGGCAGAGGCAGGTGGATTTCTGAGTTCGAGGCTAGCCTGGTCTACAGAGTGAGTTCCAGGACAGCCAGGGCTACACAGAGAAACCCTGTCTCGAAAAACCAAAAAAAAAAAAAAAAAAAAAAAGTCTCTGAGTAGACCCGACTATCAAACATAACCAGTAAATCCTACCAGTTCAGGACTAGGAGACTAATGGGAACTTGTGCAGAGTTGGGGAGAGGCTGTGTGGTGACCTAGTGAGCATTGAGTAAGAACACAGATGTGATTAGGTAAGCAAGACCGAACAACTTGATGTCCTAGAACCAATTAGGTCTGTGGGCTTAGTGCCAGCCTCTCTCCTTCACTAGGGCTCAGACATGGAACTCATCCAAAAGACAAGTTCTTCCTGCACTCTTCCTTCTATTGCTCCCTTCCTTTGCCCCAAGCAAAATCAAAGTAGCCTTTTGTATCGTTCCTTAAGTTCATCATAGCCCAGTCAAGGGAAAGAGCCTGAAACCCTTTGCACAGGAAAATGATCATTCATCCTCATGGGCGCAACACTGCCCAAGGCCTCCAGATTCAAACCATCTGCAGGCCAGCCCTCCTCCCCAAGGAATGAGTTGTTAGGGGCGAGTCATTCAACATCTCAACAAAACCTGTATTTAAAGGAAACGTGGAAGCTACGCTCTGCCCAAAATGTAAACAAGCCGCCTGTGCTCTCCTGTCGAGTATGCTGCTAAATGAGGAGCTATGAGCTCCTTCCTCATAGGCCTCAGCTGCCCTAGTTTCAGCCATAACACAAGAACTCTTGACTGGGAGGCAGAAGCTGTGTGCTGCAGAGTATATCTGACCATCTGACCACAGGCCCGCCCTTCCTGTCTTTAGCATTAGTCTTTTGCTCTGACATGAGAGTAGGTAGGCCTCAGACCTCATGGACACATTTTAGGATTCAAATGGTTCATTTACAAGAAGAGAGAGACTAACAGGCTTGCTGGCAACAGCTTGCTCACCCCAGGCACAACCCCAGGGACCGTCAGAGAAGAGTGCTGGAGAAAAGGAGAAGGGGAAACGTGAGGAGCCGTCTGAATCCCTTCCAGGTGGGAAGTGTCGCTTCCACATTTCCAGCTCATTAAGTCTGGGCAGTAGTGGGACACTTTAGTGTCATCCCTGAGCAAGAGGTGCCTATAAAAGGTGGAAGACTTTGAAATGGAAAAACGTTTCCAGATAACATTTCAACAAAGGGTCAAAGTGTATTTGCTTTTTGGCTGGAACTGGCAGGTGTCTGGGCCTGTACTATGTTGGTCCGCCTATGTCCTGACTACAATACTGGCAGAATGAAGCAAGCTCTCTTTCCCAGATTGCAGCCCATAGGGGAGAGCCATCTGGGGGCAGGAGCATAGGACTTGCCAGAGTTAAATGGAGCAAATGGTTGCATCACAGCAGACGAAAGAGCCATATCTTATGGCTGGAAACTGTTGGTATCTGAGACATGGGACCATAGCAGCACTCTTTCCTTCCTTAAAAGGCTTGACTCAAGGAGATAGGGAAATGGCTTAGTTGGTAAAGTACTTGCCACACAGACAGGAGGACCTAAGTTCAGATCACCAACACCCATGCCAGCATCCACGTAACAAGCCAGGAGTGCCAGCATGTCTGCAATCCTAGCTTTGCTCGTGAGAGAGTGTGTGTGTGTGTGTGTGAAGGGGGGAGGTTAATTTATATTGTTCTTTGTGACTCTCCATAAACAGAACAAGTTCCTAGGGCTGGAAAGATGGCTCAGGGATTAAGAGCAGTGGCTCCTCTTCCAGAGAACCCATGTTCAACTCCCAGCACCCACATGGCAGCTCACAGCTGTCTGTAGCTCCAGTTCCAGGGATTCTGACACTCTCATATAGACATACATGCATGCAAAACACCAGTAGAAACAAAATAATAAAGAAGTGTTGTTTTTTTTTTTTTAACATAGCCTTTAAAGAACAAGTCCCTAAAGTAGCTCCAGGTCCTCTATCACATAAAGTCAGAGTCACTGGACACCTGTCACACAGCTCAGATCCCTGCCTCTAAGCTCAAAGGAGAAAAGTCTGTGAGGGACAGGCCAAAAATAGCCTTAACAATGTCAGCCATGAGCAGAACCTCTGAACATCAGAGCCCTTACATCAGGATCGTCTCAGCAGATTCACAACAGTCAGAGGGACGGCACTGCAGTAAAGGGGCTCGCCATCCAAGCCCAGCCACCCAAGTTTGATCCCTGGAATTCAGATAAAGGTGGACGGAGAGAACTGACTTCACAGAGCTGCCCTCTGGCCTCCACATGCACACTGTGGCACATGTATACACACATACAAATAATATATATCGATCGTTACAAGGTCAGACCGAGAGACTCATCTGCTCTGGGCCAAGAAAAGTTAGTTTTCTGAGCTGCTATGTCCAAAGTCAAGATGGATGCAGCTGTACTTCCACCTCCTTGGGGTTTGCAGCTTATTTCAGGCTCTTTTTTTTTTTTTTCCCTTTTTGGCTTGAGACAGGGTTTCTCTGTGTAATAGCCATGGCTGTCCTGGAACTCTTTGTAGGCCAGAGGCCTGCCTACCTGCCGAGTGCTAGGATTAAAGGCATACACCAAGCCTAGCTATTTCAGATTCTTAAGAGTCTATGACTCATGTGTTTTAAGACCATTCGGAATAAATCTGGATAGAGCCAAACAGGGAAACTGGACTGGGTATAGTGTCCAGCCCTGGGGTCACTAATTTCACCATCTCCAATACAGACAACCCCAGCACTTTCTGTTGGTACATAAGACATTTAAGGCTGCAGAAATGACAGCTTAAGGCAGTGGTTCTCACCCTGTGGATCATAACCCCTTTAGAGATCGAATGACCCTTTCACAGGGGTCACCAGACTGTCAGAAAACATTTATTATTTATAACAGTAGCAAAATTTAGTTATGAAGTAGCAACAAAAATAATTTTATGGTTGGGGTCACCACAACATGAAGAACTGTATTAAAGGCTTGCATTAGGGAGGTTGAGAACCACTGTTTTAAGGATATGTGAGTATGGCCAGGCGGTGGTGGCGCACGCCTTTAATCCCAACACTTGGGAAGCAGAGGCAGGCGGATTTCTGAGTTCAAGAGTTCGAGGCTAGCCTGGTCTACAGAGTGAGTTCCAGGACAGCCAGGGCTACACAGAGAAACCTTGTCTCGAAAAAACCAAAAACAAAACAAAACAAAAAAGGATATGTGTGTATGACTATGTCAGAAACAGCCATTTCCCATCCTGCCTCACAGTCTAAGCAACTGTGGTTGGAAATAGTTTGTTCTCTTCTGAGAACTTTTGGTACTAGCTAGCGATCATCAGGCAAAAAAGTCTGAGAGTAAAACGTTGGACTGTTAGTTGCTACAGTCTGCCAAGTGACAGGGCCAGCTCAGGCTTGCCAACCACCCCCACCTATCATCGCCAGGTGAAGAGAAATTAGAGACATCCAAAGGCTCTAGAGCAGGTGGTATATCCTTTCCACAAAGGGATACATCTTTTCAGCCTCTGTGGTCCACATAGGACTAAAAGCCACTGTTGGGTTGGCTCCATGACAGAAAACCAACCATGGTTCCCTAACCTTGGCTATTTCAGAGATGAAATCCCTTAGGCTAAGGAAGGCCTTCCCTGCCTAAGGAAGGCAGCGTGGCTTGGTTTTAAGATCACACACTGGTCTAGCTCTACCAACTCACTGTTATATGATTCTGGGCAAAGTACTTAAACTATGATTCCTCATCAGCAAAGGATTAGAATGCTTACTTCAAAGGCTGCCGTGAGTTAAAAGTTCATTTGTATCTAGAAAGTACACCTGACACCCTAATTACAGTGTCATCCCTAGACCTTACGGTTGTGATGGGAGCAGAGGGTCGGGAACCTGCACTCCAGGTTCCACGCCACTCAGAGCTATCCCAATCCCCCTTCAGGACTTGTGCTGAGAAAGGGATTGTCATGAACTTGCATATTACCAGTCTCACTAAGGACTCTGCTTGTAAAACAAAACAAAGTTATGAACACCATGACTTAGGAGGCAGAGGCAGATTTCTTAGGAGATCAAGGCCAGTCAGGGACACACAGTGAGACCTTGTCTCAAATAAGCACACAAAGTCATAAAGGGAAGTCCTTAAGTAGTTTATTATCTTCCAGACTGCAGTGTAGACTCCTCTCCCAGAGGAGGGTCTTTCAAAGGCAGGGGACTGTCACCCAGGTGCAGGCCGCTCACTTGTCATTTTCATACATGGCTGGATTCTTCCTTTTGGACTGCTCAAACTCCTGGTTGCCCCACGTGTAGATCAGGTAGACCATTACAAATGCTGTAGGAATCAAGAGGGCAAGCTGTGAGTACAGACATTCTCTCAGCAACTTTTTAAAAAATTGCCATTTCATTATTTTGTGTGTGTGTGTGTTGGGAGATGTTTTGTGTGCATGTGTGACTGTGCACCACATATGCATGTAGTACCCTAGGGGCCAGAAGATGTTGGATACCCCGGAACTGGAGTTATACAGATGGTTGTGATCACCCCGTGGGTGCTGGGAATCACACCTGGGTCATCTACATGAACAAACATGCACCAGAACAAGCAGTGCGCCAGCGCTCCAGCTCCCAGTCCTTTTTGGATATAGTCTCATTATGTAGACAGACTGGCCTCAAACGAGAGATCCACTCACCTGTCGTGCACATCCTCAGTTCTGACTTTCAACCCATTCTGCCTGTCCTTCTATTGTCCCCAGCCTCAATTTGTTTGGTTTTGAAGAAAGGGTTTCTTTCTCTGTGTACCCCTGGCTGTCACTGCCTCCCAAGTGTTGAGATGACAGTCTTTTTTATGATCATGTAGCTCAGACAATGTAGACCAGGCTGTCCTTGAACTCAGAGATCTGTCTGCCTCTGCCTCCTGAGCATTGGGATTAAAGACGTGCATGCCTGGCTTTTGCTTTTCATATTTTATGAATGTTTCACCTGTATGTATGTTTGTGCAACTACATGCAGCCCTGTGCTATGACTCAGGGCATACTGAGGTGACTAAGGTAGTAAGAGAATGTCAAATCCCTTAGGGCTGAAATCACAGATGGCTGTAAGCCACCATATGGGTGCTGGGAACAGAATCCGGATCTTCTGCGGATCTTCACGAAGAGCTAAAAAAGCATTGAGCCATCCCCAGCCCTAAGTTTCTGTAGCTGTATTAAGACAGGCTCTCAGTATAAGGCCCTTGCTGGCCTGGAACTCTCTCAAACTACACAGATCTCCACCTGTCTCAGGATCACTGGGATTAAAATGCAGACACCATTATGACCAGAAGCTACTTTTAATAAGAGGTTCAAAATGGTTACAGTACACAACCATTTTATAAGCAACCAAAACAAAGATATCAACCCAGGAAGATTTGGCCCTCACTTTCCTAGTCTCTCTCCTACTTAACACCAAATAAAAAAATCTCATGAAATTCACCTAACATAATCTTCACCATTTTAAAAAGTACTGGTGCATGTCTACAATCCCAGCCAACAGTCCTGAGGACAAGGCAGTAAAATCTTAAGTTTGAGGCCAGCTTGGCTTCTACAGCAAGATCGGGCCTCAACTTCTCCATCAAATTTAAGTGCACCTTCCACGGGTTCTTGCCATATTCACAATGCCATGAACCCCTCAGCAAAATCGGCCGCATATCTAACACAAGACATTGATTGCATCAGCCTTTCATCACTGATAGTGGACAGCGATGACCTCAGAGGGAGACGTTGGAGTCACCCAAGTGACCTTAGGCCAGTCATTTCGATATGATAAGAACCCCATGTCTGTCCAGGATGTTGAAAGGAAAGGTGCGCGCGGCCGTACCCCGCCCGCCCGGCACTCACGCGGCGCCACGCGCAGGATGCGCTCGCGAGTGCGGCGCAGCACGTTGGGGATGCCTTTGCTGAAATAGTTCGGGAAGGCGCGCTGCTCAAAGGGCGACAAGCTGTAGGAGATCACGTGCCGTATCCGCGTCAGGTTCCCAAACTCGCGGCCCATGGTGGCAGCGCCCCTGAAGATGGAAGATAAGTGCGTGGCTCAGTCTTGCAAAAAACTCCCACCACCCCACACCGACTCTTTGTACCCGGTCACCTCTACCTCCACAGCGTTGAGCCCGGGTCACGTCACTTCCGGGAAAGGCGGAAGCCTACCCTGGAGATCGTGAGGTCATTTCCGGGAACTACCATTTTTTTTTTCTTCTATCTCGAGGGGAAGACGCAAAAAGAAATGGCAGTTGACCTTGGTGGGCGTGTCATGACCTTCTAGGTAGCCGGAAAGGACCAGTACCAAGAAGGCTGGGGCGGGACTTAGAGGCGCCCGGGGCAGAACCGACGCTTCGAGAGACACGTGGGTGGGGTTTCTGGGCTTAGGGGAGCGAAGGGGACGCACGGGAGAGGCGGATGCTGCTAAGGGGCGGGGCTTGAGGAGGAATGGGGGCCTGGTGGCTGAGTGTGCCTGGCTTTTGGGAGCCAGTGGGCGGGGCTTCGGAGCCACCTAAGGATCTTAAGTGGTTACGCCCGTAAGGTAGAGGGTGCATGGGGCGGGGTTTATAGGTGCATGGGGCGTGGATTAGGGTGATGGGTGGGGTTTAGGAGTACCTGGGCGTTCCGAGAGGCGGTCTTTTCCGCTCAGTATCTGGCCTTTGAATAACTGATCGGGGAGCTGCTCAAAAATAAAAAAAGGAGCGAGGCAGTGGTGGTGCACGCCTTTAATCCCAGCACTTGGGAGGCAGAGGCAGGCGGACTTCTGAGTTCGAGGCCAGCCTGGTCTACAGAGTGAGTTCCAGGACAGCCAGGGCTACACAGAGAAACCCTGTCTCGAAAAAACAAAAAATAAAAATAAAAATAAAATAAAAAATAAAAAAAAAAAGGACTTGTTCTCCTGGTTCTCCTGCTGTCCCAACCAGAAGGGGGCTGGGCTGTTATCAGGCCCTCACTAGCCGCAACACAAAATTAGGGACATGGATCTGGAGCTTCGGTACACACTGCCTAGCATGCCACTGGCAGGCTGTAGAGTTGTCCAAGAAGTGACGTGAACGTTTCTCCCAGTTCAGCCACGAGTCTGGCAGTTGTCAGACGCGGATAGTGGTGATGGGAGCCAAGGAGAAAGTGGTGGGTTTGGGCTGGGTGTGTCATCAAGCCCAGACTCTCTAAGGAGCTGTTGTATTTTCCCTAAAGTGCATTCTCCTGAAATTATCCTGTGGCACTGACCGACCTTTTCTCCTCCTCTTAGTGGCTGTAAATGGGATGACTGGCTGTAAATAATCTGGCAATCAAACCCGGGCGGTTTGGCAGTGAGCTTCAGATTTGCAAGGGTACCTCAACTTTATCAATCTGGTGCTGGGCAAACTGATTTTTTATCCTGTGTCATTAGTGTGTTTTGACTTTCTCCTAAGAGATACTCTCCTTCCAAGGGGGATGCTACATAGCCCCTCCTTTCATGGTGCACCTGCATCCCCTCCCGCGCCCCATCCCGGGTTTTCCTTAAACATTATCTAGTTTGACCTCACCTCTAAGGTAGGAACACAAATACTTTCACCAAGGGCTAAAACGCTGTCGTGATTGCTGCCATCCAGTTAAAAAATAAGACGTTTATTTAATAGCACTTGCTGATATCTCAAAACTTTTTTGTTTGTTTGCTTGTTTGTTTGTTTGTTTTTCGAGACAGGGTTTCTCTGTGTAGCCCTGGCCGTCCTGGAACTCACTCTGTAGACCAGGCTGGCCTCGAACTCAGAAGTCCGCCTGCCTCTTCATCCTAAATGCTGGGATTAAAGGCGTGCACCACCACTGCCCGGCTATCTCAAAACGTTTAAACCAAAGTATGGTCAAGTGAATTGTAGACCAAAACAAGGGCATCAGGATATTGTACTTTCATTACATTTTAAAAATATGTATTTGGTATGCAAGGGATAGAAGGTGTAGGTCAGAAGACAATCTGTAGGAGTCTCTTTTTCTCATTTACCTTATGGGTCACAGGGGTTGAATTCAGGACTGAAGTTTTTGGTCATTAGGCTTGGTGCCAAGTTGTCATTCCAGCTAGATACTGTGGTGTTTGTTTGTTTTTTTTTTAAGATTTGTTTATTTTCATTTTATAATGGGTGTTTTGCATTCCTAAGGATGCCAGAGGAAGGCATTGGATCCCCTGGAAGTGGAGTTACAAATGGTCATGAGCCAAATAGTTTGTTCTAGGAAGAGCAACCAGTACCCTTAACTGCCAAGTCACATGTCTCCGGCCCCAAGAGATGATATTTTTAATTGGCCAGGGTTAAAAGTGACGTCCTCTTTTTATTTTGAGACGGGGTCTTTACATTATGTAGCTCTGGCTGTCCTAGAACTCTATGTAGACCAGGCAGGCCTTGAACCCACAGAGATCCACCTGCCTGTGTCTCCTAAATGCTAGGATTAAAGGTGTGAGCCCCTACACCTGGCCCCTGATGTACTCCTTTAAAGCACATTGCAAGTAGCTGTTGTCTTGTGCCAACTTTACAGCCCCCATACTAAGCCACCTGGACAGGCTGAACAGACTAACATCACTGGAATGTTGAAACCCATTGTGACTTTCTGTCTTTCTGATTCACTGTGCAGTAAGCAATTGGTTATTCTAAGTCCCTGGAAGTGGGAGCAGTGGAGATAGATGATGAATCAAGAGAAAAAAACCACACCTAATATCTCTGCAGTTCCATCTCCAGCCCTGAAAGGTTTTGTTTTCTAATTCCTTGGGTTTCTGTTGGACTCTCAGCTGTATAACTAGTCCATTAGGGTGATGGTACTTGGTGGGTTTAAAGTAAATGTCAGGAGAAGCAGAGAAAGAAAGACAAATAAGTAGATAAATCTGTATCTAATGGGAACAAATTGGATGAAACCGTGTTGTCAGCTGACTGCTGTAGAGCGGATAAAAAAACTGATGTGCAGCTAAGCATCCTTGAGGTCTGATTACAGAAGTAAAGTTAGTCTTCCACACCTAGATTTTATTTAAGGACCATGCCAGGGCCTTCCTGACCTTTAGAAAGAAGATTGGGGCCTAGGGAGATGCGTTCCTTCTTAGTTCTCCCAAGCCATGGCACGTCCCAGCAAATTCCCGTTGGGGGTTTGCTGCTTTGTCTGGCTGTGTTTTCTTACTAGCTTTAGCTCTCAGGCTTCTATGGGAGAATCCCAGACAGGAGCTAGTGAAAATCTGGAGTCTGTGGCGGACCCCTGGTCCTTGCTGCTGCCCGTAGATGGGGATGACAGGTCTGGCCTCTTGCCCCCCCTCTTTAAGGTTCTATCTGATCGGCGAGGTGAGACCCCTAAGCTGCAACCTGACTCCAGAGCACTCTACTACATGAAAAAGCTCTATAAGACATATGCTACCAAAGAGGGGGTTCCTAAACCCAGCAGAAGTCACCTCTACAACACCGTCCGGCTCTTCAGCCCCTGTGCCCAGCAGGAGCAGGCTCCCAGCAACCAGGCGGCAGGTGGGTAAGGGGAGATTGTTTAACTGGGCTCAGGGGACAAGACGGGGGGCTTTAGCGTTTCTGTTACTAAAAGGAGCCACGCTTTGATTTGGGCTTGTTGGTTTGTTTTGAGGCAAGATCTTACCCTGTTACCCAGGCTAGACTCAAAACTCTGCATCCTCCTGCCTCAGCTCCTTGAATACTAGAATCAGGTTTTCACCATCATGTGAATTTTATTTTGCATGATTCTGTGTCCAACTGAAACAAACTTTTTTTTTGAAGTTAACACTTTTTAGAAAGTTTTAATTTGTTTTGGTGTTGTGGTCCTAAGAATTAAATTGAGGACGAGGGGGGTTACATATGCTAGCTATGCCCTCTGCTACTACTTCTCTGGCCAATAGCATTGATTACACTGTTTTGTTTCCTATACCATCTTTAGTTAAGAAACTGATAGATTTATCTTGCCCGAGTTTCCTTTCTTAAAATTTTTTTTTGAGACCGTCTTAAACTGGCAGTGACTCTCCTGCTTCAGCCACTCTAGTGCTCAAATTACAGACAGATACACACTAGCTCAATATGTTAAGGCTAAAAAAGTCTAATGTCTTGAAAGGCCAAAGAAAGTTCTGGAAGTAGCTAACATCTCTTTTATTATACCAAGCTGTTGGCCTAGCATGGTGCCTAAAACCTGCCTTTGATCCAGTGGTGGGTGATGTGGGACATTTCCCCTTGTTTGTTTTCCTGGAAGAGGACAGTTTTGGTCTCCATCTGTACAGTATATCATCTTTAATAATAATAAAGTATTGTTGAGATGTGGTACCATTTATGTCCTATATACCAGGTGCCTGGAATTTGACCTCCAGTACCAACAAGACAAAACAAAACTCACGTGGGGTGCGATGACACATGACTTTAATTTTAACCCTCAGGAGGCAGGAGCAGGCTAATTTGAGTTCAGGGCCAGCTGGGTCTACAGAGTGAGTTCCAGGATAGCTAGGACTACACAGTGAGACCCTGTCTCAACAACAAAAGAGCAAACAAAATCCTAAACCTCCAAGCATTAGTCAACAATGGGGGATCTGTTTAGTAAGAAAGAAGAGTTGTGCTTTAAAAACCAAAAGGAGCAAACAAAACCCTCAGGGCTTTGGAGAAAGCTTGGTGGATGAAGGCTTCTTCTATCATGCCCGACAAGTCCCAGCTTCTACAAGCTGTCTTTTGACCTCCATATGTGCTCGACAGAGTGTGCCCATTGACACATATCCCCCACCCAACACAGACACATGCACACACCAGCCACCAGTTCATGAAAACCAGCATAACTGTACAGGGCAGCTGTGGCTGGTTAAAGCCACCCTCCCCGCCCCCAGCCCATCTTAACTGCAGCAGCCTGATAGCCTCCACGTGTTTCCAACCTCAGAACAGGTGATTCTCTCTGCAGGCAAATGTTCTCAATTGACATGTTTCATACGGGCCTAGAACGTCTTCCAGGCTTAGCAAATTTTGCTTTCAGTGGTCTCCTGGCTGTGCCTTTAGGGTTACTCTCCTCTGCTGTCTGTTTGGAGCGAGTGTGTGTGTGTGTGTGTGTTTGAGGCAGTCTTGTTATGTAGCAGAGGCTAGTGGGAATCCTTAGCCTCCAAAGTGATGGTATTATAAAAACAGACCTCCCTGCCCAACCCAAAGCATGACTCCAGGCATACAGGCTCTGCCACTGAGTTACACCCCATATCCTCTCTATATTGTCTCTGTTAGCTCCCTTCTTCCTTTTGTTTTTGAGGCTTAATTAGAGGAGAAGGGAAACTGCCTAAGCTCAAGTACTAATTCCTCCCATCTCACTTCCTGCTTTCTCCAGTTTGCTTGCAAGCATTACTTACTGGTGGCTTCTCTTCTCAGGACCCCTGCCTATGGTGGACCTGCTGTTTAACCTGGACCGGGTGACTGCCATGGAACACTTACTCAAATCAGTCTTGCTCTACACTCTGAACAATTCAGCTGCTTCCTCCTCCACTGTGACCTGTGTGTGTGACCTTGTGGTAAAGGAGCCCATGTCTTCTGGCAGGGCTCCCCCAAGAGCACCGTACTCATTTACCCTGAAGAAACACAGATGGATTGAGATTGATGTGACTTCCCTCCTTCAGCCCCTGGTGGCCTCGAGCGAGAGGAGCATTCACATGTCAGTCAATTTTACATGCACAAAAGACCAGGCCCCAGAGGACGGAGTGTTTAACATGCCTCTCTCAGTGCCTCCCTCCCTCATCTTGTATCTTAACGACACAAGTACCCAGGCCTACCATTCACGGCAGACCCTTCAGTCTACCTGGAGGCCTTCACAGCATCCCGGCCAGGGCAGTGTGGCTGCCCATCCTGTGAAAGAGGAGGCTTCTGAAGTGGAAAGATCTCCCCGGCACCGGCACCGTCGAGGGCAGAAAGCCATCAGCTCAGAAACAAAGGGGCCACTTCTTACAGCATCCTTCAACCTCAGCGAGTACTTCAAACAGTTTCTTTTCCCCCAAAATGAGTGCGAACTCCATGACTTCAGACTGAGTTTTAGTCAGCTCAAATGGGACAACTGGATCGTGGCCCCGCACAGGTACAACCCTAGGTACTGTAAAGGGGACTGTCCCAGGGCGGTCAGGCATCGGTACGGCTCTCCTGTGCACACCATGGTCCAGAATATTATCTATGAGAAGCTGGACTCCTCAGTACCAAGGCCTTCATGTGTGCCCGGCAAATACAGCCCTTTGAGCGTTTTGACCATTGAACCTGACGGCTCCATTGCTTACAAAGAGTATGAAGATATGATAGCCACGAGGTGCACCTGTCGTTAGCATGGGGTCTGCTATGAGCCTGTCTGGCAGAACAATGCTGTGGGCCTTAGAGTGCCTGGGCAGAGAGAGCTTCATGTGACCAATCTCTCCGTGCCACTCAGTGCACATTATGTGTGTGGGGGAGTGTGTTTATGAGCATGTAGTGTACAGTATCCATAGGTATAAAGGACACACTGGCTGTTTCTGTAAACCAAGTGAAATGTAGCTCATTTGGAGATCTTTTTCTTCCCACAAGTGTGGTTTTCAATGGACAGATTTATTAGCATAAGTCTTGAGTGGAAATGGAGCTGTGAACACTTCAGAGTGCTGTGGTTTTACATAATGGGAGAATAAACTGTTGATGGCATAAATTTGTGTGTGTTCTATTGAAAGACTACTTCTATATGATGGTTTAAGGATGGGATGTCTTGATAGCCAGCCTTGGCTTGCTTTTAGCAAAAGGGAGGTGAACTTGGTTGCTGAATGCTGAGAAGAGTCCGTGGGACTATGGTTAGGATGGATGGGCAGTGTCCACTAAGTGTGACTTGGATGCCCACAGTGTTAATTCTGCCCACGGCCAGTTTACAGGATGGATGGGCAGTGTCCACTAAGTGTGACTTGGATGCCCACAGTGTTAATTCTGCCCACGGCCAGTTTACAGCAATCGGTTAAGTCACATAAAATAATATAACCGTGTGTCCAGTGCATTAAGGGAAATTGGCTTTCTGGCTTTTCCATGAAAACCTATCCTCAAAGATTTTTGTTAAATTTTGAGAGAGAGTCTCATGATGTAGCCCTGGCTATCCTGGAACTCACTATGTAGACCAGGCTGGCCTCAAACTCAGAAATCTGCCTGCCTCTGCCTTCCAAGTGCTGAGAACGATGGGGTACACTACCACACCTGATTTAATGTTCAGTTTTTAAAATGTGCATTGGTGTTTTGTCTGAATTTGTCTGTGTGAGGATGTCAGCTCCCCTGGAACTGGAGTTACAGGCATGTGGATACTGGGAACTGAACCTCAGTCCTCTGAAAGAGCAGCCAGTGCTCTTAACCCCTGAGCTCTCTCTCTAGACTTCAGTGTTTTTAGTTTTGTTCTTTCAGAACTTTTTACATAGGTATAATGTATACTTTTATTGCCCTAAGCTTTGGTTTTACTTTGGATAGGGTTTTGTTTGTTGTTGTTGTTCATTTGTTTGGTTGTTTGAGGTAGGATCTCATGTAGTTTAGGCTAGCCTCAAACTCCCTATGTAGCCCTAGGCTGCCTTAAACTCCTGACCCTTCTGCCTCTCTCAAGTGTTGAGATTACAGGCATGTGTATTAAAGATTTCTTATAATGTATTTATTGTGTGCATGTGGAGGGTGAACGCCTGCCACAGTGCACACGTGGAGATCAGAGGGCAATCTTTAGACTCAGTTTTTGCTTTCCACCCTCATGTAGGTCCTGGAGCTTGAACTTGGTTCTTTCACTTACACAACAAGGGCTTTGCCCTCTGAATCTCTCACTGGGCCTGGATTGACAATTGTAAAAGTGTTTTCATCTGTATCTCTTTAAAACTTGTAGCCTGATAGAAAGAAACCAAGGACATTTTGAGCTACTATTTGTGTGGTTTATTTTTGTCTGACGGTTTGCATTTTGCCACTTTCCCCAGTCCCATGCCAGACCTCCTTCTAGGTGGGCTCAGCACTGCTCTGCTAAGGGAAGCTGGCGGTAATGGCTCTAATTTAGACCCAGGAGCTTTTGTGGGGTTTTCATTAGGAAAGAGACTTAGAGGTACTGATTTCTTACATAATAAAATGTAAAAAAAAATGTTTATCTGAGTGCTTTGCCTGCATGTATGTATATGCACTGCATGTATACTTAGTGCATGTGGAGTTCAGAAGTTGAGTCTCCTAGAACTAGGTGTACTTGGTTATGAGCCACCGTGTGGAAGTGGGGAACGTCTGCAAGAGCGACAAGTGCTCTTCACCTCTGAGCTTTCTCTCCAGACCCAGGGTCTTTTTTTTTCCCTCTAGCTATTTTTACTTTATGTGTATGGGTGCTTTGTCTGAATGCATGTCTGTGCACCATGGGTGTGCCTGATGCCCACTGAGGGCAATGGGCTCTGTCCATTTGAAGTTACAGAAGATTATGATCCACCATGCACGTGCTGGGAATCAAACCAAAGCCTTTCGGAAGACAGCCAGTGCCCGTAACCTCTGGCCATTGTTTAAGCCCCATATTTGCCACAGTGAATAATCAAATGAAGTCTGTGCTTCATTTTTCTTGGATCTATCCCTAGGAGAAGTGCTGGCTTATGTCTTCCATCTCCCTCCTTTTTGTTCTTGAGAAGATAGGGTCTCATGTAGCCCAGGCTGGCCTTATACTCAGAGATAACCCCTGCCTCTGCCTCCCCAGTACTGGGATTAAAGGTATGTGCCACCAAACCTCATTTAAACCACTCTGGCCTCAAACTCATAACCTTCCTGTTTCAGATTCCCAGTGCTAGGATTATGTGAATAAGCTGCCGCCATCGCTACAGTGTCTCTGGCCATTTGAGGATGTGCTGCACTATTTCCCCCAAGCAGCCTCAACAGTGTAGGGAGGTCCTACTGTCCCTGCATCCTCCCACATGTGAAACGGTATCTGTGTGATTTGGGTTAGCACCCTTGTAAAGATGATGTTGGGGTGTCTCGGCCGTTATTAGCCATTTGTATCTATTCTCTGGGGCTGAGAGACTATTCAGCCACTGAGAGTTCTCGTTACTCCTCTAGAGGACCTGGGTTTAACTCCCAGCAACCATGTTGGAAGATTCACAGTCACCTGTAAGTCCTGGGAATTTAGCAGACACCTCTGGTTAAAAATAAAATCTTAAAAAGAAATGTCAATTCAGGTCCTTTACCTGCTTTCTAATTGGATCATTTGTGTGTCTTATGAGTTGAGTTCTTTATATATTCAAAGTATGGATTCCAAACCCCCCTCCACTCTGTGGGTTGTCTTTTCACTTTAAGGTACATTTTAATTGATTTACTTTTATTGCTAAGTGTGATTTCCTGTGTGTATGTCTGTGTACCACGAGTGCTTGAGCAAAACAGCAAAGAGGCCAGCAGAAGGCGCTGGATTTCTTGGGGCTTAGAGTTACCACCACTTGAAAGCTGGGAATTGAACCCAGGTCCTCTAGAAGAGCAACTAGTGCTCTTAATTCCCTCGTCACCAATCCAGCACTTGGTTGGCAGATCTCTGTGTTTGGTCTCCACAGTGAGTTCCAGGCCAGCCAGAGATAGTTAATGAGATCCTGTTTCAAAAAAAAAAATACATTTACTTATGTGTAAACATATGTGTTCATGCCGCAGTGTGTGTGTGAGGGTCAGCCTGTAACTTTCAGGAATTGACTCTCTCCTTCCATCTTGTGGGTCCCCAAATGTCCCTCGTGAAGGGCTAGCCTGCCCTTGTAAGCCCTTACAATCTTCCTGCCTCAGCCTAGGTCAAAGTTATCCTAGGCGGCTTAGTGAGTTTAAGGGCAACCTGGTCTGCATGAAGACCCTGCCTCGAACCAACAAAGTTAGAATTCATTTGTAAATGTAGCTTTGTTCGGATCCTAGGGTAGTGTGATTCTTTGGGGCTGTTACCGCTCCTAACTTTAAACTTCGAAGTCTCTCATACATTCAAGGAGAGCACAGCGGCCCCTACCTCCCTCCTCTGTACTAAACCTACTTTAGTTACTCTTCTAAAAGCCACGACTTTTAGAAAGCAGATGAGAATGGACAGTGTAGATTTAAATCTGAAATTCAAGGAGGAAGCCTCCACTGCCTTAAATAGATGGCCTGAGTGTTGGTATTTAGTCCAGATGAGATAGGCGGTCACCACACTGTGCCGAGGGCCTCGGAAGGCAGAGGAACAATGCTCGGGGACAGAGCTGCTGTTACCTTCGGTTTCCTGCTCTTATCTGTGCGTGGATGTTTTGTGTCAGCTGGAAGGCCCGCAGCCTGTCTTAGTTTAGGGCTTGGTGCAGACAGCCTGTGGAGAAAGCAAAGCTGCTCTTTGTGGAGAAAGGAGAACCTATTTAGTTACACAAATTGAAGCGGGAGCCAGCTTGGAAAAGAGACTTAGCTTCTAAAAATGTTTCAGTAGGCAACTTTCATTTTAACTTTGAGGGCAAAGTCATATATAAAATTACAAAGTGAAATTAATGTATTTTTATTTACTTGGTTTATTTTTTCTTGTTTTTTTTTTTTTTTTTTTGAGACAGGGATTCATGTAGCCCAGACTTGCCCTGGAAGTCACTGTATAGCCAAAAATGGCCTTTAATTCTAATCCCCCTGCCTCCACCTTCCAATCCAAATGCTAGGATTTCAGATACGTAATCTGTGTTTTAAACTCAGTGTTAAATGTTGATTTGGAAGGTATCAGTCCTTCTGCTCTGTCTTCGGTACATAAACTGGTTGAATGGAGTCCCTAGCAAGACCCTCTGCTTTACCTATGAACTGAGTTTTTGCTAAAGGGAAAGAAGTCGAGGACTATAGATGCCTCACCCTTCACCAGAGTGGAAGGGTCAAGCAAGGTCTCTTCACATGGGCGTGAGTCTCCTCAGCTGAAGGTTTGATCCTGTCCCTCAGCCCTGGGAAGTGTGCCTCAAGCCCCACAGTGGAGGCCCAAACCACATGTAGCACTGAACCCGGTGTGACCAGTGGTTTTCCCCTGTTCATGCTCTTCAGGTTTGTTCGTTTGTTTTAGTTAGCTTAACATTTATTTGTGGAGGAGGGATACACCTCCTCCATGTGGAGGCCTTGCATGTGCACATGTAGGCCTTAGAGGAAACTTGCTGGACTTCCTGGAGTCTGTTCTCTCCTTCCACCTTGGGGGCTCTGTAGACTGAACATAAGCCATCAGATATGGCAACAAGCACCTTTACCTCCTTGGCCTTCTCACCGGTTCAGTGATGTCAATGTGTTTTAAAAATCTATCTTATTTTTATGTGTATGTGTGTACCCATGTGTAGGTATGTGCGCATCAGTGCAGTTGCCAAGAGAGGCCAGAGGTTGTTGGGTCTCCTGGAGTAGTGTGTACCCTTAATGGCTGAGCCATCTCTCCAGACAGGTAACACTGAATTTAAATGAGGTATAATAGCTGGGAGGTGGTGGTATACGCCTTTAATCCCAGCACTCTCAGGA
Organism: Grammomys surdaster; assembly: GCF_004785775.1. Taxonomy (NCBI): domain Eukaryota; kingdom Metazoa; phylum Chordata; class Mammalia; order Rodentia; family Muridae; genus Grammomys; species Grammomys surdaster. The sequence continues at coordinate 2,929,838 of NW_021604703.1, read as the reverse complement.
AGAGGCAGGAAGATATGTGTGAGTTTAAGGCTAGTCTGGTCTACAGAGTGAGTTCTAGAACAGCCAATGCTACACAGAGAAACTCTATCTCAGAACAATAAACAAAAGCAAATGAGACAGAGTGGCATGGTAAGAGATGAACAGCAATTTATAGGAAAATAGGATTATTACTGGGCTGGAGAGATGACTCGTCAGATAAGAGCACTGACTATTCTTCAGAGAACCCATGTTCTATTCCCAGTACCCACATGGTATCTCAAACGATTTGAAATTCCAGTTCCAGGGGAGCCAGTGCCCTAGTCTGGAAATGTGGTACTTAAATATACATGCAGACAAAACACCCATATACATAAAATATAAATAAATCTCAAAAGATTTTATTTTTTTGTTTTTCGAGACAGGGTTTCTCTGTGTAGCCCTGGCTGTCCTGGAACTCACTCTGTAGACCAGGCTGGCCTCGAACTCAGAAATCCACCTGTCTCTGCCTCCCAAGTGCTGGGATTAAAGGCGTGCGCCACCACCGCCAGGCCAAAAGATTTTTTTTAAAAGATAGAATTATAACTACATTCTGTAATAGCTATGTGAATCCCTCTGTCTGTCTGCCCATCTGTCTTGGGTGCCAGCTCAGTTAACTGTGGCTGTCCCACTGTGCATGTACTTAGGGAATGCTTATTTAGTCACAGTTCCAAAGGGCAGGAGAGGCTGGGAGTGCAAGCAGGTCCTAGCAGAGCTGCCGAGTAAGAGGGGGATGCTCTTGTTGGAAGAAAGGAAAGGAATCACACACTAAGGTTGCTAAGACCCATGCTGAGAACAATTCTTCCGTCTATGAAATTGTAAAGAGGGAAAAGCTCACACTGGTTTTGGGGGTTTTGCATGCGCATGTGTGGAGTCCAGAGGCCTCTGCTGGGTGTCTTCAGTCCTTCTGAAGTAGGAACAAGGTCTCCCACTGAGCCTGGAGCTTCGGATTCAGCTGGATTGGCTGCCCAGGAGCTCCAGAGATCCCCTGCTTTCACCCTTGCTCCAGCTCTGGGATCACAGGTGTGTGTCACCACGCCTGGCTCTCTCCACATGCCTGGCTGTCCACACGCCTGGCTCTCCACGTAGCTGTTGGGGGTGGCTTACAAATCAGCTTTTGTATTGACTGGAACACCTTCCCAACTCCCCTTCCCCCCCCCTTTTTTTTCTTTTGGTTTTTCGAGACAGGGTTTCTCTGTGTAGCCCTGGCTGTCCTGGAACTCTGGCCCCGAACTCAGAAATCCGCCTGCCTCTGCCTCCCAAGGGCTGAAATTAAAGGCGTGTGCTACCACTGCCTGGCTTTTTTTTTTTTAGATCAGTCTTACTCTAAAGTTCAGCCTAGCCTGGAACTTACTATGTAGCTCAGGCTGGCCTCTAACTTTCAGTGGTCTCTTGCCTCTGCCTCTCCTGGGATTGCAGTTGTGTTCCTAACCCTTAATTGATGCCACCTTTGCTACCTTACTGACTAGAGGTTATTGAAACTGAAGAAAGCTAAACTGTAGATACAGAGGATGACAATGTTCTGACCCAGCATGTGCAAAGCCTTGGGGGTCCACTGTCTGCATCACATAAACTACATGTGATGGTCCACACCTGTAATCTCAACATCTGGGAGGTGGAGGCAAAAGATCAGGAGTACATGGTTATCTTTGACTATGTGGTGATTTTAGGGCCAGCCTGGGAATATAGGAGACCTGATATTTTAACAAGGGGAGTAGAGCTGGAGAGATGGCTTAGCAGTTAAGAGCACCGACTGCTCTTTCAGAGGACTTGTGTTTGGTTCATAGCACCATATTAAGTGGCTTACAACTGCCTGTTACTCTAGCTCCGGGGGGGATCCAATGCCTTCTTGTGGCCTCTGAAGATACCCACAGATACATGACACTCCCACAAAGAGGTTCACACATGTGTATAAATAACAATAAATATTTTTAAGGAAGAGGGCTTACTGCATTCATCAATTTTTGGCAAGAACCTTGGCTTGTTAAGACCAGGACTATTTCAGTGTCTATCAGAAGAGCAAGATTTAAATTTTCTGTGGTACAGGAGTTTGACCTGCATGGATGTCTTTGCACCACGTGTGTCCAATGCCTGCAGAGGTCAGAAGAGGGTGTAGGAACCTAGAGTTACATACAAATGGTGGTGAGCCACCTTGTGGGTGCTGGGAATTGCAGTCAGGTCATCTGGAAGAGTAGTAAGTACTCTTAACTACTGAACCATCTCTCCAGCCCCTGAAAGAGCAAAATTTTTTTTTTTAAAGATTTATTTATATGAGTACACTGTAGCTGTCTTCACACACACTAGAAGAGGACATCAGATCCCATTACAGATGGTTGTGAGCCACCATGTGGTTGCTGGGAATTGAACTCAGGACCTCTGGAAGAGCAGTTGGTGCTCTTAACCACTGAGCCATCTCTCCAGCCCGCAAAATTTTTATGAATGGGCTGGCATAGTATTTTTTTTGTCCTACTTTAAGCAATTTTTGTAAAAAGAACTGAATAAAATAGACATGAGAGTCAGAGTCAATTTGTGGTTTAAGGCTCTGTTGCTTTAAGAATCAGAGCTTTGGTGGCCGGGCGGTGGTGGCACACGCCTTTAATCCCGCCTTTAATCCCGGCACTTGGGAGGCAGAGGCAGATGGATTTCTGAGTTCGAGGCCAGCCTGGTCTACAGAGTAAGTTCCAGGACAGCTAGGGCTACACAGAGAAACCTTGTCTTGAAAAAAAAAAAGGCTCTGTTGCTTTAAGAATCAGGGCTTTGTTAATTGCTTAGCTGCTTATACATCCCTGTTGTGCTGGTGTCTCTCCACTTCCAACACTCTGACCGGAAGCGTTACAAGTCCTTTACAGCCTGTGCCTGGCTGGCATCTTGGCTCTCTCAAAAATAATGAGCTTACCCAATAAATATTTATTGAACACTGACTACACAACAAGGAACAGAGTCCAATGTCCTCAGCTCCAATAAAACCATGTCACCTTCCTCTGTCACCCCAAGTCCCTTCTGCAGAGGGATGCACTTCAGGAGGATCTCACATGAGCAGACTGAAAGAAGACTAGTGGATCTCATTTTGGATTTGACTTTCTAAAACCTAAACTTTAAGATGATGCGTGTCTATGGGTAATTGCGAGAGATAATACAGAACCAAGCATGACAGGGCACGCCTTGGATCCCAGCGCTGTGGAGGCAGAGGTAGACAGATCTCTGAGACTCTATATCAAAAGACAAATAATACAGAGGTCCCTGCAGCATCCTTGATGCAGTTCCTTTGATAACATCCTGAGCAGAGGACCAGGGGAATGCTCAGCTAGTAAAGCACTTGTCTCGAAAGCATGAGTCCTAATCCCTGCACTCAGGAGGCAGAGGCAGGCAGATCTCTGTGAGTTCAAGGACAGCCTGGTCTACAGAGTTCTAGGACAGCCAGGGCTACACAGAGAAACTGTCTAAAAGAAAAAAAAAAAAAAAGAGCTGGAGAGATGGCTCAGTGGTCAAGAGCACTGACTGTTTTTCCAGAGGTCCTGAGTTCAATTCCCAGCAACCACATGGTGGCTCACAACCGACACCCTCTTCTGGTGTGTCTGAAGGCAGCTACAGTGTACTCATATACATAAAATAAACAAATAGTAAAAAAATAAATAAAAGGAAAAAAAACACCACCAACACCAAAAACCCAAAGATGGCTTGTACCTAAGAAATGACAGCTAACGTTGTCTTGTGCACATAGCTGTAACATCACAGGGCCACCAGGAAACTAACATTGCTGGAATGGGATTTTCCAGATTGGAACCTACTTGGAGTCTGGGGTGTGCTGCACTAGGCAGAATGTTCCCGAGCATGCACAAAGCACCAGGTTCCATCTACGGCACATACGTGTCATTTTAGTGTTCTCACCATTGGCTACCCCGAGAGTCCTGTTAACCTGGGCAAAAGATTCCACCACGGTGGACCTGTTGATCTTGACATGAGTAGAGTTTTATACACTTTGCAGGAATCTACCAGATGGTTTATCTTTGCTTATATACACCACTTTACCTTTGAACTTTGAGCCTTTTGATCTCTGATCTTTCTAATATCCTCACTGTAAGAGAGGACAATTTTTAAAAAGATGACATAAGCTTAACTTGATCTGAACATTATTCAATTAATTAACATATCAAACACCACCTAGCGGGACTAGAGAAGTAGCTCAGTGGGTTCAAGAGCCTGCCACCAAAAGTGAACAACTCTAGTTCCATCTCTAGAACCCATGCAGCAGGACAGAAGTGACTCCCTGCCGGGTGGTGGTGGCGCACGCCTTTAATCCCAGCACTTGGGAGGCAGAGGCAGGCGGATTTCTGAGTTTGAGGCCAGCCTGGTCTACAGAGTGAGTTCCAGGACAGCCAGGGCTATACAGAGAAACCCTGCCTCGAAAAACAAAAAAACAAAACAAAACAAAACAAAAAAAAAAAGAAGTGACTCCCTCAGGTTGTACTATGACAGCCACACGTGTGCCACAGCATGCACGCACGTACACACACACACACACACAAATAAATGTAAAAACAACCAAATAGTAACTCACAAATAGATACACTTTTCAAGCACATTAGAATTAAAAATTAATTTTAAAAATAAAACCTTGAGCTGGGTATAGTGGTGCACACCTTTAATCCCAACACTCTGGAGGCAGGGGCAGGTGGATCTCTGAATCTGAGGCCAGCCCGGTCTACAGGGCAAGTTCCAGGACAGCCAGGGCTACATTGAGAAACTCTATCTTGAAAAAAAAAAAAAAAAACCCAACACAACAAAACAAACACCCCCCACCTTTGGGAGAAAAAAAGCAAAACCAGCTTGAATGTGTGAACAGTACCTGAGAGATGATGTTCTTACAGATGTTGTGAGAACAGGGGAAATTCTATTTGTGGGCCAGCAAGATGGCTCAGTGGGTAAAAGTGTTTGCCTGCATTGAGTTCCCAGAAAGCACAGAAAGGTAGAAGAGTGCTCACTTCCAAAAGTTGTCCTCTTGCTGATATGGTGGCACACAGAGTTAATCCCAGCACTAGGGAGGCAGAGACAGGTGGATCTCTGAGTTCAAGGCCAGCCTGGTCTACAGAGTTTATACCTGGACATCCAGGGCTGAGTAAAGACACTCTGCTCAATAAAATAAAAAATAAAATAAAATAAAATAGGCTGTAGAGATGGCTCTGAGGTCAAAGTGCTTGCCCTACAAGGTTGAAGACCAGAGCTTGGATCCCCAGAAATCTACGTGAAACCCTGAGTGAGCAGTAGCTCACCTATAACATTGGCCTTGGAAGGCAGAGAGGCAGGGATCCCAGAACAAGCTGGCTGGCCAGTAAGACGAGCCAAATACTTAAGCTCTGGTTTTGATTGATGGACCCTGCCTTAATGAGTAAATAAGGTGAAGAGTGATTGAGGGTGGATCTTAACATCAACCTAAGGCCTGCACATGCACCAGACCTCACACACTTTGACACATGTGTCCACACATATGTAAAAAAAAATCCATACATAACACACACATATACATACACACAAACATGTACACACACAAGCACACATGCACACACAAAAGAAAAGTGGAAAAGAGAGACAGAAGCAGGTGTAACAGTTTGTTGGTCAGAGGGGAGGGTGCCACCCAGCTCCCTTACCACACTCCAGCAAAGTCTGTGCAGGATTGCATGAACCGTCAGTACCGTTTGCACTGGGTCCCTGCCCTTGACCTGTGCCTGTGAAATATGTGTCAAGGGCTGGATGAGGCAAAGATGACAACGTCTTAGGGTTTGACGGAATGCACGTCAAGCATTTCCTGGGCCTGAAGCTCCCATGACTCCACGTTATCAGCAAAAAAGATTCCAGCAGAGTGAGGCTTGCTCTGTCACAGGATGAGCTCAGCAGTAGGACACGTCCCAGGGAAGAGTCTCGCTAAACACACTAGCTTTGAGGAATCCTGGCTGTAACTTGAGACAAATGAGTCAACCTCTCTGGAACTCTTTACCTTGCCTTAGATGGGATGATGCTAACATCCGTGTCATGGGGTTGCATGAGGATTAAACAAACTTCTACATGTAAAGTACTCAGGGCAGTCAGGGCTGTAAATCCCAGCGACAGAAGCAGGAGGATGTCCTGTCTGGCTGACTTATTAAGACCTTGTCTTACAGTTATTTTTTCCTTTTACAGTTATTTTTTATCTCTTTGTCCTATCCACTTAAAAATATTATTTATTTTTCTTTATGTGTACATGTGGGTGAGACACTTGTCTGTATGTGTACTACGTGCGTGCAAATATTCAGCCTTGCTTCAGCCATTATAAATATTTCACACGTTCTGGGTCAAGGGGCCATGAACACAGAGCAAACACAGTCCAGGGCAGTGCTGACAGCTTGTGCAATCGTGCCCTGGTGTGCAAAGTCGAAGCACAGGCTTTCCCGAACAGAAGTGGGAACAGATGGAGCTGGATTACAGGTAGTGAGTGAGCTGACTGGAGTGGATGCTAGGAAATGGATCTGGGTCCTCTGGGAGGGTAGGCACTGTTTTCAACAGCCAAGCCATCCAAGTCATCTTCTCTCCAGCATTCTGTCATGGACTTGATCCCAACAGTGACAATAAGCTAACATCATGTTGATACATTTTATATATGGCCTCAAACCCTTACCCAGCTGAGGGTGTCCTTGAACTTCAGATCCTCCTGCCTCTCTCTCTCTCTCTCTCTCTCTCTCTCTCTCTCTCTCTCTCTCTCTCTTGTTTGTTTGTTTGTTTGTTTGTTTTTGAGACAGGTTTTCTCTGTGTAGCCCTGGCTGTCCTGGAACTCATTCTATAGAGTAGGCTGGCCTTGAACTCAGAAATCCACCTGCCTCTGCCTCCCAAGTGCTGGGATTAAAGGCGTGCACTACCACTGTTGGGCTCTTTACTTTTTCAAATTTACCTGTTAATTTAAATATACATTTATAGCTCTGTTGTATTTCATTAGACTACACACTATCTCTTTTTCATATGACTTCACTATAAACTCAACCCTGCTGACCCCATGGTAGAGCTGACAGCACCTTCTAAAATGTATACCTTCTCTTTATCTCAGTATACTCCCTTCCTCTTGAGTAGTAGCTTTTTTTTTTTTTGGTTTTTTTCTTTTTTCTTTTCTTTTCTTTTTTTTTTTGGTGTAGAGATTATACTGATTCTTTATTAAAAAAAAGAATGAAGACTATACTCTTTGCTATCCGTGGAACTCAGATGTCTAAAAGCACAGGACACAGTTTTCAGAAGAGCAATTTCACCCATTTATGATAATATTTCCATATTAGAATATAATTAGGTCATGTGTAGTCAGAGTACAAAAGAAATTGATCTTTAGTAAAGCACACATACACCATGGAAACTGTATGAAAGGAGAACACACTTGTACTAAGAACCGTGCAAAGTTCCAATTGAAGAATATGTGATATTTGTTAAGGACTTTTTGTTAATAGCGCATGCTCTGTTCAAATACAGCTTTTTCTTACATGTAACAAGATGCACCTGTGCCTGCTGTATGACACAGTTACAACCTGCATCGACATATGATTTCAGATATATGCTATTTTAAATATGCCCTTTGTGGATTTATCGTTTTCTTTATCTTTGCAGCAGGAGAGAAAACAAGGCATAAATACATCGAAATATTTAAGAGCTAAATGGGACAAATGAATCTTTCACCAAATATAAACTTAAGACGTACACTACACATAAACTCTAATATTTCAATCGTTTCTCAATTTCATAAGCATACCTAAAACCAAAGGGAATCCTTCCTTCCAATGACTTTTGATAGGACAGGAGTTCACAAGGGCAAAAGTTTATTAAACAAGCAACCCCATGGCCAAGTAAAATACCAGCTACTAGAGAAATGAGCCTACAATTGCTGTATGTATTATATATGAAACTAAACTGGTAATGAACCTGCTTCCACTTTTTGTTTTTTTTCGAGACAGGGTTTCTCTGTGTAGCCCTGGCTGTCCTGGAACTCACTCTGTAGACCAGGCTAGCCTCGAACTCTCGAACTCAGAAATCCACCTGCCTCTGCCTCCCAAGTGCTGCGATTAAAGGTGTGCACCACCACCGCCCGTCGTAGCTTTTTTTTTTTTACGATTAGTTTTTAAAATTTTTATGTATATAAATACACTGTAGCTGTCTCCAGACACACAAGAAGAGGGCATCAGATCCCATTACAGATGGTTGTGAGCCACCATGTGGTTGCTGGGAGTTGAACTCAGGACCTCTGGAAGAGCAATTTCTTAACCTCTGAGATAATCTCTCCAGCCCCGAATAGTAACTTTCTTTATTGAATAAATATGGAACCAGGCAGATCTCTGTGAGCTCCAGGCCAATCGGTACTACATAGTGAAGCCCTGTCTCAAAAAGCAGCAGTCAGAGCCGGAGAGATGGCTCAGTGGTTAAGAGCACTGGCTGTTCTTCAGAAGGACTCAGGTTTAATTCCCAGCTACCATAGTAGGTCACTACTGTCTGTAACACCTGTTCCAGGGGATCCAACACCCTCATACAGACATATATGCTGGCAAAACACTAATATACATAAAATAAAAATAAATAAAGTACTAAGAAAAAACTACCAGTGGGCTGGGAGATGGCTCAGCCTGCAGAGTGACCTGAGATAGGTTTCCCAGTCCTCCCTGAGAATTTATAATCCTAGCACTGGAGACGTGGTGACAGGAGGATCACTGCCTTGCTAGCCAGCTCAGCAGTGGAACTCAGTAGCTGCAGGTTCATTCTGTTTCAGAATGTAAAGTGGACCCTGGAGGTGGCTCGGTGCTTAGAGCACATGCTGCTCTTCCAGAGCTTTCGTGTTTGGTTCCCACCACCCACATGGTGCTCTCAGGAACCTGAAACTCCAGTTCTAGGAGGCCTAATTCTCTCTTCTGACTTTGGTAGGCACTATCCCTGCATATAGTGCACATACATTCATATAGGCAAAGGACTCATACACATACGAGAAAGTAAATACATCTTAAAGAATTATGTAGAGAATGCTTGAGGACCTCTGGGCTCTGCCCGAACATGTATGTGCACATGCATGTGGATACTCACACATGTACACTGTACACACATGCACCAAGAAAAAGAATCCAAACAAAACTCCAAGTGAAAAACTAACTGTGGAGAGCTGAAGTAAATAGCCAATCCATTGTCAAATGTGTTGAAAGTTTGTTCCAAGGCCTGGAAGGATGGCTCATCAATTCTGATCACTGTTTGCTTTTCCAGAAGACCTGGGCTCAATGCCAAGCACCCACTGGGCACCTCACAAACCATCTGTAACCCAGTTCCAGGGGATCTGATGCCCTTTTCTGGTCTTCAGGTACATACAAGTGACACAAACATTCATGGAGGCAAAACACTCAGACACATACAATAATTAAAAAAAAAAAAAGTGGTCCAAGCAGGGTGTGCTGGAGCACACCTTTAATCCCAGCACACAGGAGGCAGACACAAGTGGCTCTCTTGTCAGTTCGGGGCAGCCTGGTCTATGTAGTCAATTCCAGGACAGGCAGACCTTTGTAATGAGACCCTGTCTCAAAAAAAATGATAAAAAATAAAAAAATGTGGTTCCAGCTAGGCATGATGGTGTGTATGCCTTCAACTTCAATACTTGAGAGGTAGCAGCAGGTGAATCTCTGACTTCAAAGCTATTCTGGTTTACATGTTAAGTTCCTCCAAGCCAGGCTACATAGTGCAACCCTGTCTCAGTAACAACAACAAGAACAATATTAAATTTTTTTTTCTAAAAAGTATGTTTCCCATTGAGGGATGAGTGAAGCCATCAATCTCTTCAGAGTGGCTGGCACCAAAGCTTGCTTGTAATAATTTTCAGTGGACAGAATGCTATTGTTGACATTTTCTGTTCTGACCTATGACTTCTGCCCCTCCCATTCACTCTCCTGCACGGCTCTTGATAGCTGCTTGCCGGTTAAATAATTCAATTATTCAATTCCTTCACTTCTCGTTGGTGCCTGAAACTCTTCCCCATGTTGCCTGTGATACACGCTTGCGGTGCACATATGCTGATCTTAGCATCTCCAAGGCCAAATTGATGATGTTACCAACGGTGAACTCAGAGAACGATGCCCTTCTCACAGGGTTATGTTCCCCACACACTCATTCAACAAGCACTAGTACTTACTGTTTCTAAGCCTGGTACTTCTGGGAATGTCTGGTAGTCCTTCAAAGTGTTTTCTAACAGGACAGACACTTGAATGGCCCTGTAGTCCCTAGTATGGCTGCATTGCTTCTTTCTTATTGCTGTGTTAAAATGCCTACCAGAAGCAACATCAGAGAGGAAGATGTTACTCTGTATCACAGTTCACAGAGGTACATCCTATGCTGGCCAGACAGCATGATGGCAGGAGCAGGAGCAGGAGCAGGAGCAGGAGCAGGAGCAGGAGCAGGAGCAGGAGCAGGAGCAGGAGCAGGAGCAGGAGCAGGAGCAGGAGCAGGAGCAGGAGCAGGAGCAGGAGCAGGAGCAGGAGCAGGAGCAGGAGCAGGAGCAGGAGCAGGAGCAGGAGCAGGAGCAGGAGCAGGAGCAGGAGCAGGAGCAGGAGCAGGAGCAGGAGCAGGAGCAGGAGCAGGAGCAGGAGCAGGAGCAGGAGCAGGAGCAGGAGCAGGAGCAGGAGCAGGAGCAGGAGCAGGAGCAGGAGCAGGAGCATGAGCAGGAGCAGGAGCAGGAGCAGGAGCAGGAGCAGGAGCAGGAGCAGGAGCAGGAGCAGGAGCAGGAGCAGGAGCAGGAGCAGGAGCAGGAGCAGGAGCAGGAGCAGGTAGTGGTGTGGTGGGTCATAATTCATCCCCAGCCAGAGAGAGAGAGAGAGAGAGAGAGAGAGAGAGAGAGAGAGAGAGAGAGAGAGAGAGAGAGAGAGAGAGAGAGCAGGAAGTAGGGCTGAGCTGTAAACTCTCCAGAGGTGCCTTGATGACCCACTTCCTCCAGCAAGCTGGTTCCATTCCTCAGGGTTCCACAACCTTCCTCACCACAGCTACGAGGTGGGGATCGAGTGTTTAAATTCCTGAACTTGTGGGGGACAGTAAACACTTAAACCATAGAGGTGTCCGGTGGACCAGAGAGCTAAAGCTCCTGCTTAGGGGTCTTGAGAGTCCACTGAGGAGCTTGGCTGAGCTTGGCTGAGCTTGGCTGGAAATCGTGTAACTCAGCGTCAGGATTGGTCATTACCAGCATCATTTGCCAGTGGAAGAGGGAAAGAGAAGGGAAGTTTGGCCCACAGCCATGCCAGGAAGCTCTGGGATGGAAGCCTGTCACTCTGGGTCTTCCTACCTGACCCACCTCAGCCTATTCTTCTGTCTCCTGTTAGTGTAAGGAGAAAAAGCAAAATCTAAGTTAACCTTCCTTGGTGCAGGGATAGGAAAAAGCAAGCACTGTCCACATTTTCTTGCCTTTGATTTTGTGTTTATCAAGGGAAAATCTTGCTTCCAGTTTTATAGCGTGTGTTTATGACTTCGAACCAGGAACTTGCCCTCCTGGCCTCCTGCTTTATCCTGTTTCCTGAGTGGCTTGGTTTGAGGTTGTGTAAGACTTGTTAGAGGGTTTTCTGCCACATCAAAGGGCGAGGAAACCTCCTTGAACCCCAGGGAACCTATGGCAGACTTCTCCCCTCGTGCATGGTGGTGATTTCCCCTAGAGACCTCGTAGCTCTGCGCATCACGGTCTGGCTCATGTTCCTCTTCCCAACACAGGCATCCCAGCATGAGAAGTTATCTTAATTTCCCATAAGTACCGTCACAGTTGGAAGCATAGCAACCAGCTCTGCCAGCCTCATTTCCAGAAGGAATATGTTTCTAGGAGATCTAGTGGCTTGCAGAATTAACCAGAAGGTGGAGAGCAAAACCATGAAAACAGCCAATGACTAAGGACGACTGAGCAGCAACAGCAGAAGACCCACTCAGGAGAGAGTCATACCTGTTCCTGCATGGAGATGTTACCCAAGAGGTCCTGATTCTGGGAGGAGCATCATATTGGCTAGACCTGGCTCTCAGTGTGGGAGGAGAGGCTCTTTCTCCCCAATACTTATACAATGTACAATCCCCCTAAAAATGAGGTGCTCAGCTCCGTTGGGGACTATGGTGGGAGTAAAGCTGGGCAAGGAGCTCCAAAAGTATGAGCAATTTTCACAGATGACTCCCTTGTGTAAACAGATACTTGGACAGGACACTGCACTGGGACCGATGTTCGTCTGTGTAGGGGTAAAAATAGCACAGCATTAACTGATGTTACTATAAATGTAGATGGAGACCTGGGCCCATGTCCCAGTCCATCTTTGCCCAGCAGGCATGGAGCAGGCTCTCTGATTTATGAATGAGGAAGTAGAGCTCAGAAATGCTGGGAGCTCTGGGTCAAACAGCTACTGGCATTCAGTTTGTGTGCGCTTTTCTGTGGCTCTGGCTTTCCTGGCTATGGGGCACTGAGTTGTAGACAAAACACCTGTTTGCCCTGCTCTATCATGAAGAATCAAAGCTGAGCAGTGAACTTTTCTGGGGCTCCATCGCTGCCATGTCTGGGAAGCTGGAGTCAATTGTTCTTTGAATCAGAATTCCTTCAGTGTTTCCTGGTTCATAGACGCATTCCCCTTTTGTCTTGCTAGGTGATCTGCCAGGACAGTCAACAGTGACTTGTGGCCTTGTTTTATCTTTTGCTTTTTTTTTAAGACTGAGTCTCAAAAAAAAAAAAAAAAAAAAAAAAAAAGACTGAGTCTCTCGCCGGGCGGTGATGGCGCATGCCTTTAATCCCAGCACTTGGGAGGCAGAGGCAGGCAGATTTCTGAGTTCGAGGCCAGCCTGGTCTACAGAGTGAGTTCCAGGACAGCCAGGGCTACACGGAGAAACCCTAGTCTAGAAAAACCAAGAAAAAAGATATTAATAGCTAAAAAGAGAGAGAGAGAGAAAGAGAGACTCTCTCTCTCCATAGCTCTGGTTCTCCTGGAACATACTATGTAGACCAGGCTGGCCTCAGACTTACAGAGATCTGCCTGCCTCTGCCTCCCAATCTCTGGGATTAAAAGTGTATGCTTATTTTTATTTTATTTGCTTTTCTTGAAGTCCAAAAGGTACTACATTCTTTCTCTTTCTGATTGTGTGTGTTCACAGCCATCCTGGGATAGCAGAATCTTAAAAAATAGTCCCTGGGATGCAGGTCTGTTGTAGAGTTCTTACCTAGTAAGCATGAAGCCCTAGATTTGATTTCTAACAATGTAAACTGGGCATGATATCTCATGCCCATAGTTCTGGCACTTGGGAGGTAGAGGTGGAAGGATCTGAAGTTCAAAGTTATCCTTGGCTATGAAGAAAGGATGTATGGTCACCAGGCAGTGTTGGCTCATAACTTTAATCTCAGCACTGAAGAGGCAGAGGCAAACAGATCTCTGTGAGTTCTGAGACCAGCCTGGTCTACAGAACAAGTTCCAGAACAGCCAAAGCTACATAGAGAAATCCTGTCTTGAAAAAGCAAAAATCAAACACACAAACAAAAGAAAGAAAGGAAGAAAGGAAGGAAGGAAGGAAGGAAGGAAGGAAGGAAGGAAGGAAGGAAGGTAGAAAGAAAGAAAGGAAGGAAGGAAGGAAGGAAGGAAGGAAGGAAGGAAGAGAAAGAAAGAAGAAAGAAAGGAAGTTCAAGGCAAGCTAATGTTAGAGACCCTATCAAAAAAAAAAATCCACATGGACCATGATGTTTGGAATATATTTACACCTATGTTTCACAGCAAAGACTGACTAACTACAGACCCTCTGTTAGAAGCAGAAATGTTTTCTTGGTGAACCCAGAAGCCTTTATTCTGTTTCCAGAGCCAACAATCAGAGTGCATGCCACGTGCACAGGGCATGCTGTCACCCAGTTCTATGCCAACTCTAGCATGCAGTTCTCATGCGCAGCCTTGAGCCAGGGCTCCAGAACTGGATTGTTGCTCACTTTAGACTCCAGGTCAGCTGAGTCCTCAGCAGGTAGAGGTCTAGGAGATTTAGCTGGAACAGAAGAATGTTTTTTAACAGAGGGGCTTTGAGGGCATGAACACATCTCTGTAAAGTCTGAACACAAATGAACAGTTTGATCATTGGAGGTTGGGAGGCTGAGATCCCAGGATATAGCTGCAGACCAATTCAAATTTGACCTAATTTCTTTTCTTTTGGGGGAAGGGAGTGACATTGAGACTAGGTCTCACATTAGATAACCTGACTGGCCTGGAACTCACTCTGTAGACCAGGGTGACCTTGAACTCACAGAGATCTTCCTGCTTCTGCCTCCTGAGTGCTAGGATTAAAGGTGCCACCACTGCCTGGCTTTGTTTCTTGTTTTGAAGCAGAGTCTCATGTATCTTAGGCTGGCCTCAAATGTTCTATGAATGACTGTGAACTTCTGGTCCTCCTGCCTCCACCTCCAGAAGGCTAGGGTTACAGGTGTTCACCACTATGCCCAATTTGATGTAATGTTGGGAATCGAACCCAGAACCTCAGGAATGCTAGACAAGCACTCTATCAACTGAACTACATTCCCCAGCCCCTGAGTTAGTTCCTAATTTTGAGAACCAAAATAAACTGTAGAGGGTGTGAATTTCATCTTAGTGCCAGTAGACTGGAAAAACAAAATGAGACACATTGGAGCTGGCCAAAGACAGAGTTCTGTGTCCACTTACCTTGTGTATCTTCTTTCGTGCAAAGACCTGTGGGTAATGTATAAATGAGGATAGAGCAGGAAGATCCCAGGCCTGACACTGTGAGTCTGGGTGGAAAAGAAAAGTTGGCTATTTTAATCAAAGCAAACAGCATCTATGGGGAAAAGATATCCATGTATACAGGAGGAATGCCACCACTCAGCGTTCTTCTTTGGAAAAGTTAGGTCTGAAAGGAAGCGCTGTTTGCACCCCAAGACTGCCAACCTTCACCAAACCTCATTTAGATCTTGGCTTCTGGGAACCCCATAGGGAATGGCAAGCTCCAATCTGCTCCCTTCTTGTGGCCAGAGCCCTATCTTTTAACAAGTTTAGTGTAATTCAAAAGCAAACAGATGGTTTACTGGGTAAAGTGTATGCCTGTAATAATGAAGACCTGGGCTTGATCCTCAGCATCCATGTATGAAGCTCAGCAGGGTGGCTCACACTGGAAATCCCAGCAGAGATGCAGGGATCAGTAGATTCTTGGGGTTTGCTAGCCAGCCAGCCTGGCCTGCTCATTGAGCCCCAGGACTCAGAGATCTTGTCTCAGAAAGTAAAGTGTCTATTGAGGAACAACATCCAAGATTGACCTCTGATCTCCACATGCACACACCCAAATACATTTAAAAATATATAATAATTTATAAAGAGCAGAGCCAGGTGTGGCGCCATGTACCTTTGATCCCAGCACTTGGGAATCTCTGTGAATTCAAGGACACCCTGGACTACGTAGTAAGTTCCAGGACAGCCAGGGCTACACAAAGAAACCCTGTCTTGAAAACCAACCAACCAACAGCTGTACGTTTGTATGTATGTATGCATGTATGTATGTATGTATGTGTGCGTGTATGTAGGCATGTATGTGTGTATATATGTATGTGTATATGTATGTATGTGTGTATGTGTGTATGTGTGTACTTATGTATGCATGCATGTGTGTATGTATGACAAACAGCTGGGTGTGGTGGTTCAGCACATGGACGTTTGTCTGGAGGTTCTAGCAAGTGAGTGCAGCTGCTCATATCCTTGATCAAATACCGGTCCCCATCTGTGTGGGAAAGGGACACACATGGAGAATAGGATACCTACCTGGCCAGCTAGTCAGCTGAGTCAACTCTGGTCATCAGTGGGGTGACAGATGTCACAGCCAATTGCCCTCACATCTGTGGCTTAGCACTTAGGAAGCTGAGGCATGAGAATTGTGAAATCAAGTCCAGCCTGGTCCTGAGACTGTCTCTCAAAGGAAACAGAAAGCTAAAAAATTTGCCCTGAAGGGGTAGCTATAGTTTAAGCAGATATTTGCATATAAGCAATGACTCATGTTTTGTTGGAATTTCAAAAATGGACGAGACTGGAGAGATGGCTCAGAGGTTAGGATTTGTACTGCTGCTCCAAAGAACCCTGGTTGTTTCCAGTAGCCACATCTGCCATTTTATAGCTGCTGGAAAGCCTAGCTCCAGATCTGATGCCATCTTCTGGCCTCTGTGGGCACTTGCACTTGAGTATATAAAGTCACACCAGACACATGAGTAGATACACATTACAAAATAAAAAGCACTGACAGACAACATGGCTTTGTTAAACAATTTCTGAATTGCTTTTTTTGTTGTTTGTTTTTTTGAAGCAAGTTTCATGCAAGCCAGGTTGGCCTCAAATTCACTATGTAGCAGAGATTGGCCTTGAACTTCTAAACTCCTGCCTGTATCTCCTGAGTGCTGGAGTCACAGATGTGCACCACCATGCCTGTCATAAAGGTCTTTCTTTTTTCAGCTCAGAGGACAAGTGCCACCTGCTCCTCACTCTCTCTCTCTGTGGTGTATGCATGTGTTCCTCTCTCTGCCCCCTCCCCCATGTGTGTGTGTGTGTGTGTGTGTGTGTGTGTGTGTGTGTGTGTGTTTGAAGGCCAGAGATCACCGTTGGGTATTTTCTTCTATCATTTCTACACTTTATTTTTTGAGACAAGGTCTCACATGGAAGTCATTAACTTGACTAGACTGGCTGGCCAGCCAACTCCAAGAGTGCACACACACGCACACACACACACACACACACACACACACACACACACACACCCTACATGTTCCCTGCACTGGGTAACAAACCCTAGCTTTTTACTTAGCTGCTGCCGACCCAAGCTCAGCTCCTCCTGCTTGAGTGAGAAGCACTTTGCTCACTGACCCATCACCCTCACAGTCAGCAAGCACTGTGACTCCAACCCTGTGTAAGTTTGTCCATAGAGGGGACTCTGAGAAGAACTCTCCCAAGTCTCAGAAAGCACAGAGCCACAGAAGAGGAGAGACATCTAGATTTTCATTTTTATGAGACAAAGTCTCTTTACATAGCCCAGGCTGGCCTGGATCTAGAGTTACAGACCAGAAGCTGGGAACCAAACCGAGGCCTTCTATTGGGATAATAAGTGCTTCTAACTACCCGGTCATCTCTCCAGTCTACAATATGCAAATGAGGGAGAGAGGGAGAGAGACAGAGAGAGGAGAGAGAGAGAGAGAGAGAGAGAGAGAGAGAGAGAGAGAGA
>NW_021604703.1:2907952-2912593 GCF_004785775.1 Grammomys surdaster | reverse complement strand
GAGAGAGAGAGAGAGAGAGAGAGAGAGAGAGAGAGAGAGAGAAACTAGTTGCAAAAGCAGTGACTTGAGAAAAATCATTCAATATCTCAGATGGACTCATTTGCTCACTCTTGAAGTAGAGTGTATTCATGTTTTTCATGTTTTGTCTGTGTCCGATCTGATTACAGACCTGGTTGTGCCCGGATCACCACTGGTACAGAATGATCCGTGTGTGCCTTGTGCAGTGGTTTGTGTTCAGCAGGAAGCTGAGCCCTCCTGTGAATGTTAGTTCAGCTCCTGCCAGCACCAACTTTTAACTGGCATTGGCAGGCCAGTTCAGGGCTCCGTTTGGTCTGGGTCTAGTGGACGGAGCTATGGGAAGCGAGAAGGTAAAGACAGGAGAGGAGAGCCGGGAAAGGAGTCCAGTAGGTGGCATGGTTTTGGAAATGTGGGTCTAAAGAGCTAGTTGATCACGTAGCCAGCCCTCTAAAGCACACTCAGAGGGAGAGCGTGAGACAGGAACACCAGGCACATCTGTTTTCTCCGTGGAGCTTAAGAGAACCGGCCAGGAGAGATGGTCCAGTGGATAAAGGTTCATGTCACCAAACCAGATCTCCTGAGTTGGATCCCTGTACGCCACAGGGTGGAAGAAAAGAACCGACTCCTCCAGAAGGGAGCTTCTCCCATTACTTATTTACCAAATAAGTACGTAAATAAGTAAATGTAATTTTTTTAAAGTTTAAAAGTTTAAAAAAAAGAAGGTGAGCTTCTGTTGCTCCGGGGCGGGTTTGACCTCCGCACCGAGGAGCCTGTTGGTCCTAAGTCTTGCCTGCAGATCCGGCAGTGCTTGGAGCGAGTGCGATCGCCCTGCGGCTTGTTCCTTGCAGTGGTTAGAGGTCCGGGACCGGGGACTAGGGCCAGGTACAGGATCATAAGAGGAAGGGGCGCGGCTCCCGGAGCCCCGCCGCCACTCGAGACTCCCGCCCCTCCTCGGCCGGCGGTGGCGCCTCCCCTGCGGCGGCCGGAGACTGGAGGTGGCGTCGGGAGCTGGAGCCCGGGGCTCGGATGTCACTGAGGGATCGCCGGCGCCCTAGAGTGCGTCTCGGGCTGGAGCCACAGGTACGCAGCGGGACCGGGTGAGGGGGCACACAGCGCGCGGTCCACAGATCCGCTTCCCAGGAGGGAGGCACGGACGGGAGGGTCGGGGAAGCGACAGCCGTGGCCAGGAAGCAGCCTGACCGTCCTTCTGTCTAGACTTTCCGACTGGGAGTCCAGACTGGCTGCGCCAGTGGAATCGGGCCCCTGCGCACCTTTACTCTCGACCAGGCCTGGCAGGGGACAGAGCTGTCCAGGTGGCCCAGCTGTTGCAGGGACGCAATGTACACAGTGGCGTCCGCCTCAGGATCCTCTGTTCTTGAGCGTCGATTGCTGGAGATTCCGGGTCCCTCCCAATCCCCAATCTTCACGGACCATGAGCCCCACAGAAAAGGCCTAGAAATGCACTGATCAGAGGCCACCCGCTCTCCTAGTGTCCCAAGCGCCCCTTTCCTCACCTCTCTGTGTGGTTCTGCTGCCCCTTGTGGTCCCCAGGGCTTAACTCCAGTCCTCTTTTGCCCTTAGCTTAGAATTCGAAGCACCGGGTATGTGCTCTGCCCATGACAGTGACCATCTATACACTCTGCTTTTCCTACACCTCCTGGAAGTAGGGTCTCACCAGAGTCTGCCCAAGGCCAGCAGAGACTGTATAACCAGCCACTATGTTGTAGAACAGATGTCGAATAGGGCCACACCTTCTAATAGCTTTGGAGAGTGGGAGTTTGCCAGAAAGCTCACCCATCAGACCTAGCCTGGAATGCTAGGGTTTAAGACCTGAACATTGAACCCTGAACCTCTGACTCTAGGAGAGTCAGGGAATGCAGTTCCAGCCCTCCAGGTACTGAGGGAAGGCTGGAGGCAAGGAGAGGCCTGGTCACACAGGTCCTCACAGGAAGACAGATGGGAGGTGGCCCTTGAGAGGACAGTTTCATTCCAGATTAGCTTTGAGCTTGTCTTTTCTCCTGTACCTTTCTTGTCCCCTGACCTGGACTTACGTGCATTGCATTGGTGTGGTTTTGTCCACTGAAAACTGTCTTCATCAAAGTTCCCAACAAATATTGAAGTCCCAGGTCTGGTTCTACCTCCACTCTAGGTCCAGCCTCCAATGCCAGCTTCATTTCCCCAGGTCTGATATTCCCACTCTCAACATCCCTAGTTTTGAGGCCTGAACCCCCTTATTCCTTTGTTCAGGTAACGAGTACCTTCATCCATCCCCAGGATCCCAGTCTATTTTTCTAGCAGACTCTATGCTGCTCTGGGGACAAATGTGAAAATTCTGTGTAGTTCGCGCTGAGACTCCAAGGCCCGGGTAGCACAGCAAGTTCTACAAAGGGCCCAATATGGAAATTCTGCATGGACAGAAACCAGATGCAATGGCATCCCTTAGATAAGCTAGGGACAATAAGAAAACAGATACATGTACATGTTTAATGGCTCATTATAAATTGGTGTTTTCATTAATGACTGTATTTAATGTGTGTGTGTGTGTGTATGTGTTAGTATGGGCATGAGTGTCACAGTGTGTTATGGACATCAGAGGGGGAAATTTCAGGAGTCCATTGTCACCTTCCACCTGGGTAAGGGTCTTATTTAGGGTTTTACTGCTGTGAACAGACACCATGACCAAGGCAACTCTCATAAGGACAACATTTAATTGGGGCTGGCTTACAGGTTCTGAGGTTCAGTCCATTATCACCAAGGCAGGAACATGGCAGCATCCAGGCAGGCATGGTGCAGGAGGAGCTGAGAGTTCTACATCTGAAGGCTGCTAGCAGAATACTGGCTACCAGGCAGCTAGGATGAGGGTCTTATAGGCCACACCCACAGTGACATACCTACTCCAACAGGGCCACACCTACTCTTCTAATAGTGCCGATCCCTGGGCCCGGCATATACAAACCATCACAATGAGACAAGGTCTCTCTTTTTTCTGCTGCTATACAGTGTATTTGAGGGTAGCTGGTCCTCAAGCTTCCTGCTGACTCTCTTGTTTCTACTTCTCATCTCACTGTAGGTAGGCTGAGGTTACTGGTGTGCACTACAGCATCTAACTTTTAAAAAGCATTTACTCTCTTTTATGTATATGTGACCAAGCACATACAATGGCCTTCAGAGGGTGTTGGATCATCTGGAACTGGAGTCACAGTTGGTTGTGAGCTGTGTGGGTGCTGGGAACCAAAGCTAGGTTCACGGTATGAGCAGTCAGTGCTCTTAACTGCTGGGCCATCATCTTTCCAGCCCCTGAATCTGACTCTTTAGATGGATCCTGGAGATCAAGCTGTCAGGCCTGCACAGTGGACAGCCCTGCCCAAGGAGTCACCTTTCTGTTTCTTAAGCTGTTTTTAAGATTTGTTTTTATTTATTTTTATTTTTATTTTTATTTTTTTATGTGTATGGGTGTGTTTTGCCTTCATGCACGTGTGTGTACCACATGCCCATGGAGGACAGAAAAAGGCATGGGATCCCCTAGAACTCAAATTACAGATATTTGTCAGCTGGGGATTGTTAGATGCAGGTGCTGAGGAGCCAGATATGGGTCCTATGCAAAAGGAGCACGCTCTGGTTCTGTTTGTTTGCTTGTTGGATTTTTGAGACAGGCCTTGGCTGGAACTTGCTATGTGGACCAAGCTGACCTCAAATTCAGAGAGATCCTCCCTGCTTCCCAAGTGCTGGGACTAAAAGTATTACCACCACATCCATCGTAACAAGTGCTTTTAGCACATCTCTCCAGACATCTTAAGCAGTTTTTAATCTGGTGATAAGAAAATCCTTTGTTGATATGGAAACTCCCTAATATAAATTTTCATGGTTTATTTTTTTTAATATTTTTTCTAATTTGTGTGTGTAGGGGAGGGAGGGAGGGAAAGAGAGAGAGAGAGAGAGAGAGAGAGAGAGAGAGAGAGAGAGAGAGAGAGAGAAGGCAGACACCCATGACTCAACGCCAATGAGCATGTTGGATTGGTTTTTTTCTCTCGTATGGGTCTCCAGGATCAGACTCAAGTTGAGTCTTGGCAGTCATTTTACCCACTGAGTCATGTCTCCAGCCTCAAAGCCCCCTTTGAGGAAATATCTTTGTATTTCATCACTTCTACTTTTTTGGCATGCCAACATAGCCAAGCATGAATGACGTATGCCTGCCATGATCTGGGTTTAGAAAGATTAAGAAGAGAGGAGTTGGAGAGCTGGCTTAGTCAGTGAAGCACCTACCATCTGGCTGGCCAGTTAGCCTAGCCAGATGATGTTCAGTAAAAGAGCCTGTCTCAGCCAGGCAGTGATGGCACATACCTTTAATGAGGCCAGCCTGGTCTACAGAGCGAGTTCCAGGACAGCCAGGGCTATACAGAGAAACCCTGCCTAGAGAAAGAAAAGACAAGGAAAGGAGCCAGGCAGTGGTGGCGCATGCCTTTAATCCCAGCACTTGGGAGGCAGAGGCAGGCAGGAGTTCGAGGCCATCCTGTTCTACAGAGAGAGTTCCAGGACAGCCAGAGCTATACAGAGAAACCCTGTCTCAAAAAACAAACAAAAAGGAAGAAAGAAAGAAAGAAAGAAAGAAAGAAAGAAAGAAAG
>NW_021604703.1:2897607-2906836 GCF_004785775.1 Grammomys surdaster | reverse complement strand
AGAGAGAGAGTCTGAACAGCCAACAGCCAAGGTAGACCTTTTAAAAGAGTTGACTGTTGACTATTCTCTTAGGTGCTGTCACTCAGTAGCTTCTTGCCCCCCTGAGGTCTAGAGAGTAGAAAGCCTTTGCAAAAAGATCCCCAACCCTGAGTGTAAAGACAGGGCTGGGCCTTGCTGTGCATAAAGAGTCACCAAGCATGGTCACATCAAGATGTCTGGCCCTAGGTCTAGGGAAGGCTCACCTGCCTCTCCATTTTAGGAAGGCTTTTTGCTCCTGGACCCACTCCCAGCAATGTATAGTCTCCTGCCTCATCTCAGAGAGATGCCCACCTGAATACCAAAGTGTCTGGGAAGCTCAAATGAGCCCGCTTTTAGACCACACCCCCGGAGTGACCACACCCCCGGAGTGTGCCACCCTAATCTCAGTACCCTAACCAAGCAGACCAAGGAAGACAAACTTCCAACATAGTTCACTGGGAGTCACAGATCCTCAAGCCTCAGAGCTGCTCTCAGCCAATCCCAGCACAGCCACACAGGCCTTCCCCCTTGCTCTGCCTCCTGGCACTGGGGAGAGATCAATTTCCAGCCAGTCCTGCTTGCCTGCAGGCTCTGTTTCTTCCTGATAATGCATGAGTAACCTGGTTATACCCATGGTGGCCAGGGGCTCCCCATTCTGTTGCCTTCCCCAGAAAAGACTAATAGGGAGGGGAGGGGGAGGAGAGAGGGAGGGAGAGAGGGGGAGGTGAGGGACATAAGACAGGAAACCTCTTCTACCAGGGACACCCCTCTACCAACTCCCCACGCCTCTGTCTGTTCCCTTGCCATTCAGCAACTATTTATTTAACATTGACTACATGCCAGCGCTGGTGCCAGGCACTGGGTGACAAGGGCAGGACCTGTCCCCAGGAAACTCAGGGGTGGGAATGGGAGGAGGAAATAGCAAACAACAATTGCAGAGTAGGGGTGACTCCTGCAAAGAACCTCAGGACCTCCAAGCTGAGTCCAGTGAGTGAAGAATAAGGGAGGTGGGCGTCTGCTGAAGATTCCTAGACAGAAGACAGAGTTGCGGCCCACCCAGTGTATTATTCTGGAATTTATGGCACTTAAAGTTGACTTATTTCCCACTTGGACTTTGGATTTTCTTGGAGAAAGAGGGACCATGGCAAGGGCTTTGACCAGGGTTTGCCTCTAGGAAATTGATTTTGGCTACAGTGAACTTGGAGGCATGCCTAGATTCCAGCCAGGGCTCTGCCGCCTACGACCTGTGTGTGTGTGTGTGTCTCTGGGCCGATCACTTCCTCCTCAGAACCGCGGGGTTCTCATCTGTCAAACAGCACCTAGGGAGATGAGGACTAAGATGCGGAATTATACTACACGCCTGGACCATAAAGGGCACAGAACGGGGAGGGCAGATTGTGAAGCCGCCTCTGCTCCTGCCCTGCCTCTTGCCTCCCTTTTCTGGGCTCCTCTGTGATCTCAATGTTCTTGTTTATCAGGGAGAGATCAAACAGAGACGCTAACAGAATGGCCAGGAAGCAGCCTGGGTGGGGCTGGGGTTTGAGCATGCCCCTGTTCTCAGCACTGCGGGAGGTGTCAGAGCAGAGGTGCCACTAGGGAAACTCGGGCAAGGGAGTGGACGTCAGAACTAAGGTTCCCAACGCCCAGACTAGCGCGCGTCCTATTGCCCATGCCGTGTCAACCTCAAAAGCTTCTCTACCATACTAAGGAGAAAGAAGATGCCAGAGCTAGGGATCATGTGACCAGGGAGGGGACGTGTAAGTCCCCAGTTCTCCGTGGTAAAGGAGCCAGCAGGTTGTCCTAGCCCTCGCTTGAACTCTTCACCCACCAGCCCATCTGTGTTTTGGTGATTTTTTATTGTTGTTGTTTTGTTTCTTCTTTTCGGCCCCCACCAGGTCCACTAACTCCAGTTCCCAACTGTACAACCATGGAGGCCCTGGGTACTGGGAGAGATCGCACCTCCCAAGCCTCAGCCCCTGAAAGCCTGGACTTGCGACGGTTGTCCACGTGCGCCGACTCGGCCTACAGCTCTTTCTCCAAGGCGTCTGGTGGTCCTGAGACGCGCACGCCATCCCCTGGCACCGAGCGCCTGCCTTACTTAGACTGGGACTACCTGCGAGTGGTTTGGGGCAGCCGATCCCCTACCTCGAAGGACGCTGTCCTTTCAACGACCCAGCAACCTGGGCAGGCAGTCGCTGGACACAGTGACCCACAGTCCCCAGAGGTCCAGGAAAACCCGGGACCACTAAGCAGACAAGACACCCCGCTGCTGTACGCGCTAGCCGCCGAGGCTGAGGCTGAAGCTACAGCACGCACCGCAGAGCCGCCCAGCCCGCCAGCCTCGCGGGCCGCCTACCGCCAGCGGCTGCAGGGCGCACAGCGGCGAGTGCTGCGGGAGACGTCCTTCCAGCGAAAGGAGCTCCGCATGAGCCTGCCCGGCCGCCTGCGTCCCGCATTCCCCGCGCGACCTCCCACGGTGCACGTGCGCTCCGCCTCCAGCAGTCAGGAGCTAGAAGCGGAGCCGGCGCGCACCGCGGCCCCGGCGCTGGGTGCAGCTAGCCGGGGGCGCCTCGCCAGCCAGCAGCGATTGTGCTGCTTCTCGGAGCCAGGCAAACTACATCGCGTGGGTTGGAGCGGTGGGCCCACGGGCGAGGGCTTGAGAGAGGCTTATTCCACACAGGAGTTGCAGCGTGGGATGCACGCTAAGTCCAAAGGGCTGCAGGAGACTCAGTCTCTAAGCACAATGGAGCTGAACTCCGGGTCCGCGGATCTTGGCAGTGCCCATAGGCCGGCGGGTCGGAGTCAGAGTGTTTCAGGCGAGGTCATGGGTTCCTGCACGGGTTCAGAAAGGACTGTGGCCGCTGTCCAGGTATGGAAGATAAAGGACGTCGGCTGGTGGGGGGAGGGGCGGCATTAGGAGACTATGTTTCAAGCCACTGTTTCCCTGTTCTAGACTGTTCCTCAAAGAGCAGAAACCCCCAGACCACTGCGTCAGACCAAGCTTTCCAGGTGAGAGACATGGGACACTCTGGGGACAAAGCTGTCTGGAATCAACTTTCACGGGTCTTACTTTAAAAAGGAATCACGGGTCCTGTATCCATTACCTTTCCTATTGTTGAGACCAAATTCCTAAGAAAGAGGACGTAAAGAAGAAATACTTATTTCCGTGGTTAAAGAGAGCGGAGTCCATCACAGCAGGAAGGCATGGATTTAGGCAGTGTGAGGTTCTGGTTATCCTCCATCAGGAAACAGACTCCTGCTGGTGCTCAGCGCTCTTTCTCTCTTTTCCACGTTTGCTCAGTCCTTGAACCCCCAGCCCATGGCATGTCACTGCCCACATTCAATCAGATTACAGTCTCGGGACACTCTCCTCACACATATACATCTTCCCTCCTCAGTGACACCTCTCTGGAAACCCCCTCACAGTCAGTCAGAGGTGTGTCTCCTAGGTAATTCCAAATCTAGTAAAGTTGACAATGATCTAATCATTACAGGACAATCTACCTGTCTCAGTCTGAGACTTCTGACTGTCGTTTGCAGACTGCATGCTCTGCTGTTTCTCTGGTGCAGTGGGAAGGGCCTCTTTCCTGGTCACTGTAGGCTCCCTGCCTTTAGGTTCTGGACCCAGAAGGAGGCTGCAGTGGTGTGTCCTGGAGAGGCCCTCCAGACCAAACCAGCTGGCTGTGGTCGGAGAATCTCTGAGATCACAGTGTCTACTCCGGGCCCCTCCCTCCCTGATGATGAAGTGTTCCTGAAAGAAGCCAAAACACCATCACCTCAAGATTCCCATGCCTCCCAAGGGCTCCCAACCAGGTGAATCCCCTCTTGTGTCCAAGCACAGAGAGACACTCTCCACACACATATACATCTAGAAAATGCCAGAGGGCTGGGAACTCTCTCTTGTAATGCCCAGGTGATGGGGATGGTGGCAAGCAGCCAGCCCTTGAAAAGGGAGCTCTTGTCTGTACCAGAGGCTTTTCTGATTCAGTATCCCTTCCACTTCCAGCACCTCCTACCAGCAGTATGAAAATGGCTTAAGCAAAAAAGCTGGTCAGTCTGCAGTCTCAGCAGAGAGGCCCCTCCGTGAAGTTCCAGGGCCCACGGGAGCGGACAACCATTGGCAAGAGGTGAATGGCTCTGTGGATCTCTCCAGACCTACAAGCACGCCTGAGACTACAAATGATGACATCCCAACCTTTGACACTAATGGGCCCACCGACCCCTCTGCAGCTACAGAAGAAACCCCCCTCAAGCCTCCCTCAGTCGATGTCTTGAGACCTTCAGACTCTGAGACTTCAGGGCCCCCTCAGCACACTTCCCTGACTTGGGGCCAGCTTGGTTCTAAGCCTACTTGGCCTAGTCGGCATTTTGAGGAGCTGGTTCAGGAGCTGGCCACACTGGATCCCTCTTTGAGCCATACTCTTGCGGCCCAGCCCGGTCCAGAGCCACCTCTGGGCCTGCTGGATGGGCTTTTTCCTGCTGAAGAGATCCAGAGTGCGATGAGGCCAGCCTGTGGGGAGGCTGGAGAGAAGGCTGGTGCATCGGAGGAAGGGTGAGCGACAGACACTAAGGACTCCCGATTCTGTGTATCTGCCGTCCAAGGCAGAAAAATTCAGAGAACTCTGGCTTTGTCCTCAGGTCCTGTGGACGCCACTTCACCCAGGACCTGCCGACTTCCCAGGAGGCTTCAAGGTCTGAAAACTCTACCCCCGACTCCGTGCCTGACCAATCAAGTGACCAGGGATTTCCAGAAGGAAACAGCACCCAGGCCAAGAAAGTGAGTGGGAGTAAGGTGGGCAGAGGGATGGAAGCTGGGTGGGGCTGCGGTTTAGCGACTTTGGAGAAATCCGGATGTGGTCCAGTTTTTGAACACCTTAGGCCCTCCCGGCAGGTGGAACTAGCCCGCCTCCTCCAAAAGATGCTGCAGGATCTTCACGTTGAGCAGGAGCGACTGCGGGGGATCGCCGCAGACTGGACCCAACGCAACGGAGTTCTGGAGGCTGCAGTGAGCCAGGCCTGTACACCCCGGGAGCTGGAAAGGTTCCGCCGGTTCATGACTGATCTAGAGCGCGTACTTGGTCTTCTGCTTCTGCTAGGCAGTCGCCTGGCCCGTGTAAACCTCGCCTTGGCTAGAACTGGCTCAGACAGCGACCCTGATGAGAGGGTAAAAGAGGTTGAGGTTGGGGGAAGAGCAGGGTTTGGAGGGGTCTTCGTTCTACCGCCGGGAGCAGCGATGTTCATTGCGCCCTCTCCCGGTGGTTCCAGGCCTCTCTGCTGCAGAGACTCCTGCTTCTGCAGCGACAGCAAGAGGACGCTAAGGAATTGAAGGAGCATGTGGCTCGGCGGGAGCAAACCCTGCGTCAGGTGTTGGAACGGGAGCTGCCTGCAGAGCATCTGCGCTCCTACTGTGTGCTATTAGCTGCCAAGGCCAGAATCCTGTCACAACAGCGCAGCCTAGATGATCGAATCCGGTTCCTTAAGGAACAGCTGGACATTATCTGGAGCGACCTCAGCCATCACCCCCTTTCTCCCAGACTGTCCTGGGCCCCAGGAATCCGTCCTCTAGACAAACAACCTTTTCTTGCTACCCTTATCTAGTTACAGGTGGTGGAGGTGGGAACATTGTCCCAGACTCACCCACAATTGGGGCCATGCTTTATAGAGAGCTGTCCCTTGAGGGAGTAGGGAGGAGTCGACCAGGCCTTCCCAGGACACATCTTCCCACAGTGTTCTCCTGAGACCTTATTCAAGTTTGTAATTATTTGGGAGTTAATTTGTGGGTCTTAAAAACTGCAGTATTCAAAGCCTGGCCTGGTGGTGTAGCTGTAATCCCGGCTATATAGGCGGCTGAGATGGGACAATTTCAAGTTCAAGGCCTATCTGGGCTACAGAGGGAACTCAAAGCCAGCCTTGACAACTTAGGAGACTCTGCCTCAAAATAAGACGTAAAAAGAGGTTCTTCCCTCATAGAGCATCCACAAAAACAAAGCACGACCAAGGATCATAAACACTGCGTGCTCCCCGTGTGATGGCGAGTCCCTCTGGCAGAGTTGGTGGGAGATGGAAGGGTGGAGAGAGAAGAACACTGCAGCTTAAGGTGTAAACAAGCACTGCATTTTCTCTTTTAATAAAGTCTCTAAGAGGAGCATGCGTTGCCTGCATATGACAAGGCAAAGTGAGTGAGTGTGTGTGTGTGTGTGTGTGTGTGTCTCATTGACAAAACTCCAGCAGCAGTCCAGGCTGACCAGACTGGAAGAGGAACTTGAGTGTCAGTCTGGCTCAGCAGTGTCTGGGGAGACTGGAGAAGCAGGTTTGAAAGCAGGAGGGGCTGAAAGCACTCCACTGCCCCTCCACCCCACCCAGGCAATTGCTAACTGCCCTGGTAACTAGATCACCAGCACAAAAGCTTAGGTCTTGGGCCAGTGATATGTCTCAGCTGGCAAAAGAACTCGATGTGCAAGTCTGATAACCTGAGTTCAAACCCCAGATTCCACAGAAGAGAACCAACTCCCAGAAGATGGTCTTTTTTTAAAATTTATTTACACACACTGCTGCTGTCCTCAGACACACCGGAAAAGGGTATCAAATCCCATTACGGATTCTAACAGCCACCTTGAGGTTGCTGGGAATTGAACTCAGGACCTTTGGAAGAGTAGTCAGTACTCTTAACCACTGAGCCACCTCTCCAGTCACCAGAAGTTGTCTTTCAACCTAACATGAATGCTGTGGCATTGACATACCCATACGCAAACACATGGTTTTATCTAACCATCACCAACCAACTATACCACCTCCAAAATAAATAAATAAATAAAGTCCACTGAATTTAGAGTCTGTCATCATAGCACTTGCCAGGCAGAGAGAGGTGGGAGGGTTTTCTTGAGAACCATGAGTTACAGACCAACCTAGCAACTTATTGAGACCTTTCTCCCTACATACACACCTCAAAACACAAAATATATCTTATCCAGCTGTTAGTTGGAGACCAGCTCCGAATCAGCCAGACAGGAAGGGAGCAGAGGGAGTTGAAGATGAGACCTAAAGTCCCAGAAAGGCAGCTAGGGCTTGTACTATGTTTGGAAAAGGCTGACTGTGGAGTGGTATGTGATGGTCCAAAACACAGGACAAACCTGTCTCTGTTTGTACAGCAGGCCCACACAGACAAGCAGCTTTTCGAGTTAACATGAAACTGGCTTCAGTATCTCAGCTGCAAACACCAGGGCTAAGAATATTTTCTCTCAAAAGCTCAGGGTATTTTTGGAAGTTGGGCACATTAAAGGGAGCGTGTATGTATATTTAAAGCCAACAGACCTCAAAGCGAGAAATCGCTGCTTCTGGGCTTGTTTTCTGATGCGTATTGTCACTAAGTGCAAATGGCTGAGAGTTGTAAATGGCCGTATTCATACTAAAAGCATCAGTTGCAACAGTCGGGCTATTGAGCACAGAACAATGTTCTCATTGTGAGATTTTATAAAAAGCATATGGGGCTCCTGCAGAGGCCATTGTGGGTTCTAACGTTATGCTTTCCTCTTGTTGCTTTGAACCCTGTGGGCAGGGTCTCGGCACTAAGGTCTCTTGGAGGAGCCTTCTGCATGGAAGCTACTAATCTCTGCTTGCTGTCCTATGCAACTCCCATTGCATGCTTCTATTACGATATTCTTAGAAACACGTCTAACAATGTCCACTCGGCCAATGGAAAGTGTGTATTTCAAAACACTTCTAGCTTACGGGTGAGGATAGGGACGACTGCCATCTTCGGGCTAGAACAAACCTTGGTTCTGCGATGGATTTTTCAAAGGGGGAATAACGAGATTTCCACCCTCAACCCTGACAGTTTTTGAAAGTCACAGTTCCAGGGCTGGTCCTGTGTCCGGCCTGAGCTTGTCTCCTTCTTGCCTCAGTTTTTATCCTGTCCAATCAGTGGTTTCTTTTGAGAGCACTCAGGAATTCACAACAGAGCATCCCAGACTTCAAGATTTTGGGATACCTGAAACCTGATGCGTTGGCCCTGCGGTACACCGCCAGCAGATGGCACTGTTCCCTTACCATGGAAGCTTCCACCCACACAGTGGCCACCCGCAGCCTGGGGAACTTGCACAAGCTCTAGGCTAGCCACCAGGATTTGGCCGGCTCTGATGGGCAATGTCCCTGTTGGGCTTGAAAGCTGGAATTGAGCCTTTTGCTTCTGTCGGAAAGAAATTCTGGCTAGCTAAGAAGGAAAAGGCTAGCTTGCCTTTCACTACCACCAGGCTTACGTTGGAAAATTGTTGGCCAAATGAGATGTACCGAGGAGGGAAGCCGGGGATGTGGGCCCAGGGCATCCATCCAGGAATGTATCTGTCCACCGCCTCCACAGCTTGAGCAGTGATTCGGTGTCGCTCACGCCCTCGGTTGCTGGAGGCGGCGCCCTGGGCCTTGCTGGATGGTAGGCTTGGGCTGTTGTTGCTGGGCAACAGGCATCACCGCTGGCCTCCCGCTCATCCCGCCCCCGCTGTTCCTCCTCCTCCTAAGAATTTAATTGGTGTACTTTTTACTTTAGTACTGTAAATTGGAAATGGAATGGAGAAGCTGTATTCTTCAGCACCCCAAGCTGTCGAGAATATTCTGCTCGTTACAAAATGTACCTCAGCCAGTAACTAGCATAAACTCTGGGTCCTCACTGATACTGACGGAGGCGCTGGCCATTCAGATGGCAGTGGCTCCCAGGGAAGGTTAGGGCAAATGCACTGTACCCAGAAGAGGTGAATGGTGGGATGAGGAGTACACGTGCTGTGAAGAAATCCTCTCAAGATCCCTAGTGTTACTGTCACAGCTGGGCCACTACTTAGGGGGACACTGCCTGTTATCATTGGTATTTAAATCATTCAGCATTTCCTATCAAGAGAATTTGTTTTCCTCCACAGGAGAGGGATGAATTAAGATATCTTCTTTCTGTCCCCACCCTCCATCCCCTGCTCGATGCTTTCTCTTCTTTTCTGCCACCTTCCCCTTCTACTTCCCCTCCTTCCTGGATCCTCTCTCTTTCCTTCAGAGATTTAAGTCCAGAGTGTAGCAGTTTCCCATGGCAAGGCCAGTTCCCGAAGACAAAAGGCTGCCTGGAGAGGAAAAACAAATCTACTTATGAAACCATTTCTTCTACTTATGAAGCCATTTCTCCTTCTTCTTCTTCTTCTTCTTCTTCTTCTTCTTCTTCTTCTTCTTCTTCTTCTTC
>NW_021604703.1:2896253-2897597 GCF_004785775.1 Grammomys surdaster | reverse complement strand
TCTTCTTCTTCTTCTTCTTCTTCTTCTTCTTCTTCTTCTTCTTCTTCCTCTTCCTCTTCCTCTTCCTCTTCCTCTCCCTCTCCCCCTTCCTCCTCCTCCTCCTCTTTCTCCTCCTGTTGAAGTAATAATTTAAAACGGCAGCACCCAATCTGGCTTGTAGTTACGGAGCTGCCATGTTCCCAACTAGGCTAGGCCTGAGGTCACGAGCAGTGGCGTGTTTTTGCTGCTGCCACGGCTCAGGCCACCCACTCAGGTAGACAGAGACACCAGCCCTGCTACTCACGAGACGCCAGCATGGGCGATGACTCTGCCAATCTTCCATGCTATCTCCTCAAGGCCGGGCTAAGCCCAGACCATCCCACCATCCATGTGGTACCTGGTAGAAAATGAGACTCTAATGTTTAAAGATTATCCAATAGCTTTATATATTTGGTAATGCTCAAAAATCAAGATGCCCACACAATTAGAGGTGTTAACTAATTAACTAACCTAGATATAAGTTGTTACCCAGGGCTGCTCCCATGCATCCCTGGTTCTCCATGGCTCCTACATCTCTGTCTCCTTCCTAGCTCCTCCTCTTCCTTCTCCTCTTCCTCTCCTTACTCCTCCCACCTTGCAGGGAAAATATGCCACTACATCCTCCTCCTCCTCCTCCTCCTCCTCCTCCTCCTCCTCCTCCTCTCCCTCCTCTTCTTCTAGATTTATTTATGCTTACTATTTTGCTTGCATGTCTGTCTGTATGTGTGCTGCATGCATGCTTGGTAGTGCCTTTGGAAATCAAAAGAAGGAGGAGCCAGACTTCCTGAATCTGGAGTTACAGATGGTTGTGAAGGTCCATGTGGGTGCTGGGAACTGAACCCAGGTCCTCTGCAAGAGCAAGCAGTGCTCTTAACCACTGATCCACCTCTCCAGCCCCTGAGAGCATCTTTATAAAGATTGGCAGGTGCTTTCAGCTCACTTGGTGGCAGTTTAGGTGGGGATGGTAAGGATAGTAGAGGAATGTGAGCTAAGAAAGGCAGTGTTCACTTGGGAGGCAGAATCAGGAGGATATTTGTGAGTTTGAGGCCAGCCTGGTCTATGGGGTGAGTTCCAGGACAGCCAGGGTTATATAGGCAAACCCTGTCTTGAACCACTACCTCATCCCAACACCCCACAAAAATGAAGGAATAAAGAGAGATAGCTCAGTGATTGCGGGTACCAGATGCAATCCTGACAACAACCCAGTTTCATCTCTGGGACCTGCACAGCAGAAGGAAAGAGCTGACTCCTGAAAGTCATTCTCCAGCCTCCACACATGTTCTCTCTCTCTCTCTCTCTCTCTCTCTCTCTCTCTCTCTCTCTCTC
>NW_021604703.1:2876375-2896243 GCF_004785775.1 Grammomys surdaster | reverse complement strand
GGAGACCAGGAGAGCACATAGTTGAAATAGCAAAGTTAGAGGAAGGAGGGAAGGGAAGCCCATGAGGTGGAGAAGTTTAGGGTAAGAGGCAGGGTGAGAAGGTCCAGGATGCCAGCACTGACTCTGTAACAGATCCTTGCAATACTGAGGGAGCCTGGAGGCCATCATATATGTTAGTATGACAATAGACACTACAGATAGCCATTTGTCCTTTCTATCAGTGATAAAAGGACTGGTTCCTTGGGTAGTTCCTGAGGAATGCTGGCTTTTGTCTAATTGACAGAATTTGGACCTGACAATGGGACCCTGTCTCAAAAGAACAAAAAAATATTTTATGTATATGAGTGTTTTGCCTGCATGTATGTGCCTGGTACCTGGTGCCTGCAGAATCCAGAAGAGGGTGCTGGATCCCCTGGAACTGGAGTCATAGGTGGAGTGGTACCAGAAGCTACCGTATCAGTGCTGGGAATAGAACCCAGGTCATCTAAAGAAGCAGTCAGTGCTCTTACCTGCTGAGCCGCTGCTCTGGCTCTGTTGAGCCTATTTGAACTACTACCATACAAAGGTGGGTTAATTTCCCTTTATTGGGAAATCATTTTTCCTAATAGAAGGAAGTGTGTTTGTTTGAAAACACAAATATGGTTATAGAAGAAGGAGGGGGGAAGAAGAGGAGAAAGAGGAGGAGGAGGAGGGGGAAGAAGAGGAGAAGGAGGAGGAGGAGAAGAAGGAGGAGAAGGAAGAGGAGGAGGAGGAAAAAGAGGAGAAAGAGGAGGAGTAGGAGGAGGAAGAGGAGGAGGAGAAAGAGGAGGAGGAAGAAGGAGGAAGAGGAGGAGGAGGAGGAAGAGTAGGAGAAGGAGGAGAAGGATGTAAAGCAAATCCTAGAAGCAACCCATTATCCCCACCACCACCCGCCATACCACTCAGGTTGCAGATCTTCAAGAGTCTTAACTATTCACTTGGTGCAGCTCCTCCTCCCCCAGTCTGCAGGATGGGAGCTGCCAGTCTTACATCCCACAGAAGGAGATGGAGTGTGGAGAATAGCCCCAAGTCACTGTTTTAGTTTCTTTCCATATGATAAAAGCAAAGCAAGGGAATGAGGCTTTCATCAGCCTGGCAGTTCCAGGGCACGGTCCATCTGGGCAGAGAATTCAAGGCCACTGGAGGTTGGGGCAGCCGATCACACTGTGCCCAAACAGGAAGCAGAGAGAGATTAATGTAACCATGCTGCTGCCCGGCTTCCTTTCTCTGTTCTACACAGTTCAGGATTCCCTGCCCAGGGTGTGGTCCCACCCAAGACCAAGTAATATAATCAAGGTAATCCCCAGAGGCCTGTCTCTCTAGATGATTTCAGATTCAGGTTGCCAACACTAACCCTCAACAAATGGGTTTAGGGATGACGCCATGCCTTTCTGCCACTGACTAGAAGTGAACCTGAACACGTTTCTTCCGACCTTTGCAGCCTCTTCAGCTTCCTGACTTAAAAATCTAGACATGAATGGACCGGGGACATGGTTCAGTACTTAAGAGCTCGGTGAGCAAGCGCGAAAATCAGAGTTCAGTCCCCAAAACCAATATTAATGCCAGATGGGCATGGTGGCCCACCTCGGGGATCCTTAGAACAAGCTGGCTAGGGAGACTAGCTATATCCATGAATTCTAGGTTGACTGAGAGACCCTGCCTCACTGCAGAAGGTGGAAGAGGGATTGGGAATTATTTCAGCCATCAACCTTAAGCCTCCACGTGCATTTGCACCCACACGTACCACCCAATAAGTGCTTATGTACATGCGCATGCGCAAACACACACACAAATGGGGCGGGTGAGGAAAGCACCCAGGTACTGAGTCTACGACGTGCACAAGGCTTGTTAATAACTTCGGCATATTGAAACTGTGCCTGGG
Organism: Grammomys surdaster; assembly: GCF_004785775.1. NCBI lineage: Eukaryota > Metazoa > Chordata > Mammalia > Rodentia > Muridae > Grammomys > Grammomys surdaster. The sequence goes on along the minus strand of NW_021604703.1, from coordinate 2,894,343 downwards.
ACATACTTAACAAACACAGTTTACAGATTCGTTACCCGTGCCCTGATTCTTCATTAGGCAAGAGAGGCTTGTTCTAGAATAAACCGCACCTCCACCAAAGGTGATGTAAAACACTCCCAGTGTGCTGCGGCTGGGACTCACACACATCTACGTCAACAATGAACTTGTCTTCCATTAAAAGATTCGCCTCGGGCTGGAGAGATGGCTCAGTGGTTAAGCACACTGACTGCTCTTCCAGAGGTCCTGAGTTCAGTTCCCAGCAACCACATGGTGGCTCACAACCATCTGTAATGGGATCCGATGCCCTCTTATGGTGTCTCTGAAGATAGCGACAGTGTACTCACATACATAAAATGAATAATAAATTAAAAAAAAATTCTCCTCCTGGGCCAACCTTTACCACCTTAACTGCGCGAACAGTTTATTTTTCTATTACACTTATTCATTTATTTATTTACATGTGTCTGGGTGTATTTCATGGTGTCTGTGTGTGTGTTTACTTGTGTGCAGGTGCAAATGTGTGGGTGCATGTGCATGCCCACATGGATGGTCTCCAGAGGACAACCCCAGTGCTTTTCCTCAGATGTTGTCCACTTGGATTTTTAATTTGTTTCTTCTGTGGATTTCTGGTTTGTTGTTTTGTTTTGAGCAGTATTGCTCAGTAGCCTGGATCTCACTAAGTAGGCTAGGATGGCTGGCTCAAGGGAATCCTCTGTCTCTGCTTTCCCAGCACAGAGAATACAAGAACATGCTGTCACGCCTTGGTTTTATATCATCATCATCATCTTCATCATCATCATCATCATCTTCATCATCATCATCAATTTATTTATGTGCACGAGTGTTTTGCCTGCATACCACTTGAGTGCCTGGTGCCCAGGGAACTCAGAAAAGATGTCTGACTTCCTGAACTGAAGATAAGGTTGGGAGCCACCATGCTCCACCAGGCTGAGAAGCAAAAGCCAGTCCTCTGGAAAAGCAGCCAGTGCCCTTAACCCCAGACCCACTTCTCCAGCCCCACACCAGGCTTGTTTGTTTGGCTGGTTGGTTTTCTTTTAAACAATTTTGTTTATCTTTATTTTATGTGCATTGGAGTTTCACCTGCATGCATGTCTGTGTGAGGGTGTCAGATCTTGGAGTTACAGACAGTTGTGAGATGCCATGTGGGTGCTGGGAATTGAACCCAGGTCCTCTGAATGAGCAGTCAGTGCTCTTTTTTTTTTTTTTTTTTTTTTTTGCAGTCAGTGCTCTTAACCACTGAGCCATCCCTCCAACCCCCATTTGTTTTGTTTTGTTTGTTTGCTTTTTATTGTTTTTTATTGTGTTTTTTGTTTTTGTTTTGTTGGGTTTTGTTTTGTTTTGTTTTTGAGACACGGTCTCTCTATGTAGCCTTGGCTGTCCTGGAATTCACTGTGTAGACCAGGCTAGCTTTGAACTCACAGCAATCCACTTGTTTCTGCCTCCCAAGTGCTGGGATTAAAGGCAGGTGCCACTACACCTGGCCACCTGGATTTTTTTTTGTTTGTGTTTTTTTTTTTTTTTTTGTTTTTCGATACAGGGTTTCTCTGTGTAGCCCTGGCTGTCCTGGAACGAACTCTGTAGACCAGGCTAGCCTCGAACTCTTGAACTCAGAAATCTGCCTGCCTCTGCCTCCCAAGTGCTGGGATTAAAGGCATGTGCCACCACCACCCGGCTGGATTTTTTTTTTATGTGAATTTTTAGGATCTAATTTAGGTTCATGAGTTTATGAAGCAAGCACTTTACCAACTCATCTTCCCCCCCACCCCCACTTCTTTCTCTCTCTCTCTTGCTCTCTCTCGCTCTCTGGCTACCAACTAATGATTTTCTTTTAAGAAAATAAATATATGGCTCTTCCCCGATACTGATACCAACACTGTCATTCTTGATGATTTCCTGCACAGTTCCAGAACAGCCTTGACATTTGAGGGAACAGCAATGGCTCCTAACACCCAGGCTGTGGGGTTATTGATTCTTAGCTCTTAGCAAATGATTCACACCACTTGGAGGTTTTCAGGGTACTGGGGAAATATGAAGATTCCTCTGAAATAGCTCTTCTGGGAGGTAAGCGCTCTGTGATCACTGGTTCTCTTTACTGCTCCTTAGCTGGGATCTTGTCTCTCAGGGCAGGTCATGTCTGCCCCTGGGACTTTTGTCACCCCTTCTCAGTCAGGCTTTTCCTTCACCACAGAAAACCTCTAATGTTTCATTCTGTCTCCTGGAGCTTGAGCTGTACCAAATTGCTGTGATTATTGCCTCTCCACATTTTATCTGCAGAGGCAGAAGATTTAATTTGCATTTTAAAATAATTTATGCAGACTAGCTAGAGTTCCCGGCAGGGGAGGGAGAGAGAGTGGGATCAGGGCTTGCATTTATCCGTGGTTCACGGCTATAATGCCTGTGTGATTGATTCCTTTCCTTTGCAAAGAAATTTGAACTCTTTGAATATAGAATGCTTGAAAGGGGGTGGTGGGAATACAGAGAGGACAGTGTATAGATGGAACAGAAGCGGGATGTAGCCGGTGGCTGATTTTGTCCAATATGGAAGACACTCTGGATTCACTCTCTAGCCCTAGGGGGTGGGGGTGGGGGAAGGAGGAAGGAGAAGGAGGGAAGGAGGAAGGGAGATAGCATGATGGTCCAGCAGGCACTTGCCTAGCAAACCTGACAACCTACATTCAATGTTGGATCTCACAGTGAAGGAGAGAACCGACTCCTTGAAACTTGACCCCTGACCTCAGCATATGCTCCGTGGCACATGCAGACCCACACTCCCTCCTTCTCACACAGAACAAGATGTTATTGTTATCATTATTGTGAAGATTTAGTTTTACTTGTGTATATGGGTGTGTGTATGCAGAGGTATGGAGTCTGGAGTTACAGGAGGCTGTGGACTGACTGACGTGAGTCCTGGGAACCAAACTGGGGTCCATTGCAAGACCTTTAAGATTCTACGCTTTTAACCGCTGAGCCATCTCTCCAGCCCCAGGAATAACAACACTCCATTAAATAAGGAAAATCAGAGAAGGGCACCGCAACACAAGCAGAAATAAAAACAGAAACTATTTATTTCATTGCTTATATCGTTCCATAATTGGTTGTCAGGATGTCTTTAATGGTTTCAAAGTCTCACTGACATATATTGGGAAGGAAGCCATACTGTGTGCCACAAGAACCATTCTGTATGACTGATGGCATGCAAACATAACTTTCCAAGACAGTAATATCATGATTTGATACAAAAAGTTGACTGAGCAAATAGATTTCATACCTTAAAAAGAAAGGGATACTTTTACAATTCTACTATCCCCACCTGGACCTCTTGGCCCGTAAGCCTGCGCCATTCATAGGAAGGAACGAAGGCGCAGACATTAAACTAATCATTCTAGGCCGCCGCTCTACATTTGCTATTTCAAATGGTTTTTGAAAAATGAAAACCTCATACTTACTTGTTCAGAACTTTCACATAAAAAAGCAGCAATCACTTCAGCTTCTATTAATCAGATCTTTTTTTCTGATATAATAATTTTTTGTTTCTTTGTTTGACTAGTCACCCATTGCACTGAAAAACTAAAGATTCAGAATTCACAATAAAATCACAATTTAAAAAAATTAAAACGTCATGCCTAATCAAAGTAGCCACCAGTTAGGGCTGAACACAAATACATTCCGGAGTAGTTTAAAATGGTTTATCAAAATTTCTGTTTCTCTCAAGATGGTCTTCTTTTTGTTTGTTCGGTTTTTGCTCACTTTGAGTTTTTTTTTCCTGGTGCTGTGTGTGCATGTGCGTGTGTGTGTGTTTGCTTTGAGACAGAATTTTTCTGTGTAGCCCTGGCTGGCCTGGAACTTGCTCTGTAGACCAGGTTGGTCTTGAACTCACAGAGATCTGCCTGCTTCTGCCTCTCAAGTGCTAGGGTTAAAAGTGTGGGCCACCAGCCCAATCATACGCTTGTTTCTCAATATTCACAGTATAATTGGAATTAGTTACATTCATTAGGCTCACAGTAGTTACTCCATGTTCAAGATTCCAGAATCTATACCGCCTACGATGAGGTAGGTAAGCATGAGTGTTGTTGGCTTAGGATTAATTTCTTTTAGACTCAACCATCTCTTTTTAAAAGATAGACTTCCAAAATACTTAGCAAAAAAAAAAAAAAAAAAAAAAACTGAAAATGTCTTACTACTTTGCCTAAAAATGGAAAAAAAATAGAATTTCAAAAGGTATTATCAAAGTTGCTGTACCTCATTTTAATTTAAAAACAGAATAAAAGTATCGAATTACAAAGCCACTACAAATCTTAAAGTCACCATCTTTGAACATCTAGAGAGCCACCCTCTATTTCTGATTTGGGAATGTGTCCACCTAGAGGCCTCTGGTTAACACCTCCAGGGGCCAGACCAGCTGCTGCCCCTTAACCTTTGACCCTTAACTTCAAGTCTCCTCCCAAGATCAGGCATGGCTGTTTGGTTCCTCTTCCGGGGAACAAGAATCCCATCTCTGTAGGCACATCAAATTTCAAACGGAAGGTGGAGGCCCATCTGGGTTCAGCAGGCTGCAACAGATAATACTGGAAGTGAGACAGGCTGCAGGTGTTGGGCCTGTCTTGGACAGGCTTAAACGATGTGCCACAGGCCCTGGTAGGTCAACCAAGGCCTTGGTAGCTCCAAGGCTATTCAGGTTGGAGGGGGCAGACTGGGCACTAAACCAGCTAAAGGTCCTGGAGTGGGTCGACGAGAGATTTCGGTGAAGGACGGCAAGCCACCACGGATCTTGGTCTTTTTTCGGGGAGCCATGGGCGAGGCACCCAAGAACTTGCTGAAGGAGCTTGACTTCTTCAAGCCACGGGCCAGGTCCTGGAGCATCAAGTCGTCGGCCAGGACGCCCAGAAACGCGCTAGTGGTGGAGCTGAGGATGGTGGCGGCCACCTGCACGGGGTGCCGAGACACAAAGCTCCCACTGCCACCACCGGCCGCATCAGGCTCCGTGGTAGATCGCAGGCCAGGGTCACCCAGTAACCGCCGCAGCGCGTAGGAGGAGCCAGGCCGCAGGTACTGGTAGGCTCGCCGGCCGCTGTAGTCTCGGACGTGCACTTGGGCGCCCAAGCGCACCACCAGCAACACCGCTGCATCCTCGTGGCCGTGCAGAGCCGCCAGGTGCAGCGGCGTGTAGCCACCGTGCGAGCGCGCGTTCACGTCCACGGGAGCGCCCCCACGCCGCGCCACTTCCACCAGCTGTAAAGCCATCTCCCGGTCGCCGCTCTTGGCCGCCCAGTGTAGGGCGGTGAAGCCGGACATGAAGTCGCGCTTGGCAGCCAGGCCGCGGTCTCGCAAGAGCAGCCCGTGCAGCTGGTGGCTCCAACGACCGCTGGCCGTGCGCACCAGCCACTCGTGCTCCGCGGGCTCCAGGGGCACCGCGGGTGGCGGCGGCGGCGCGACGGGTACCTCCTCCGTGTCCGGGCTCAGCAGGCGCGGGCCGGCGCGCGACAGGCGCCTGAGATGCGGGGAGCGGCCGGGTCCCAGGTGAAGCCCGGACTCCTCTACCGAGAGCCGCCGCAGGAGCATCGGGGAGCCCCGCGGGCTCGGCTCCTCCGACCGCTGCCGGCGCAGGCCCTGCTCTTCCGCGCGGATCCGCAGCGCCGCGGGGCCAGGGACGACGCAGCGCACAGGCAGCATGCAAGGCTTCTGCGGTGGCATTTGCGCCGTGGGAGGTGCAGGCTCCGGGCCTGGCGACTCTGTGCTCGGCAGAGCCAGCCCCGACGGCACGCTGGCCGGTCGGGCTAGCTCCGAGGACCGAGGTAGCTCCAGATCCTCGGGTCCCCCAGGCTGTGGCGCTGAGCTTGATGGAGCCTCAACCTGGGTGACCCCTGAGGGTGGGGTCTCAGAGGTGTGCTGTAGATCGGATGGTGCGGGCGAGTCCTCCGACGGTTCTCCTGACGGCTGTGGGGAGTGGGGAGACCCGGGGACACAGCTGTCCTCTGCTGGCACAGCAGCGCACTCGGCTAGCGCGGCTGGCTCCCCAGGGCTGGAGGAGAGTGGGGCCTCGGGTCCTTCCGGCGGCCGCGGCTTCTTTCTCAGCACCACGAACTTGACCCCGTCCAGCTCCTTCACCACGGCCACGTTGTTGACGAACTTCTTGAAGCGGTCCCTACGGGCCGCGCGGCCCCGTGGGTCCCCAGCGTCCAGCAGCGGCTTGAAGCGGCTCAGCAGCTCCGAGTTGCGCACCTGCCCGCCGTGCTCCCGCAGGAAGCCCAGCACCGCCGCCTGGCTCACCCCTGCGGCGGCGGCAGCGGCAGCGGCAGCGGCTGCCAGCGCCATGCTCGGTCCCTGCGACTCCGGGGTCGCCCCAGCCGCCCAGTCCGGCTCACCTGGGGCTCTGATCCCCGAAACTGGACTGTAGTCACGCCCTCGCCGCCGTGCTGGGAAGTCTCCGGGCGAAGGGCACCTGAGACTCCTACCCTCCGCCTGCGCCGGGCCTGGCCCCCAGACTGGGGGGTAGGTGGCTGCCGAGAGGCCCTGTCCAATGGGCGCCAGGCTCCATTCCCCTGCGCGGTGCTCGCTTACAGGTGACAGCTGCCACTGGAGGTGCTGAGGGAATGGGAAAGCGGAACCTCTTTGCACTGCCCCCACCCCAGCCCCGGAATTAAAGGCACAGCGTTGCTCTTCAGCTCCGCTCCCGGTTGCTAGGTGGGTGTGTTCCCTGGGGATGTTGCAGTGGATGGGTGAGGCGTAGATATTTATTACCTTCTGTTTACCACACTATTTACCACAAAATAAAAGCAATATTCTACATATATGTGTCCTTGCATTACATGTATTGCATTATTATCTCTCCAATTTCTGATGCTTTTCATACAGAAAAAAAAACTGGATTCACACAATTCACAGCAAGAACAGTTCACTGTGTGGTGTTGAGTGCAGAGTACTAGAGGCTTACAAGAGGTTTAGGAAGCAGTTTTCTCATGGTAAGGTAATACTTTTTAAAATGTGGAGCTTTGCAATCTACATTTTTAAATTATTCGTTCTTCCTCTCTCTCTCTCTCTCTCTCTCTCTCTCTCTCTCTCTCTCTCTCTCTCTCTGTGTGTGTGTGTGTGTGTGTGTGTGTGTGTGTGTGTGTGTTGTAGGTCAGAAGATAACGAGACATTGGTTCGGTTTTCCATCATCACTTGAGCTCTGGAGTGCAAATTCACGTCATCTGGTTTGGTGGCAGGCACCTCTACTCACTGAACCATTCCAAAAATACCCCCTTTATTTTTGTCTCTATATGAAGTTCAAGTCGGTCTGGAACTTGTGATGCCAGCCACTGCCTCAGTCCTGAGTGCTAGGATTGATTATAGGTGTGTACCACCATGCTTGCCAAAAATAACCATTTCATATAGGATTTCAGGAATAAACACACAGGAAAACACAAAGAAGAAAAAAATATCATCAGAAATGACCTTTAACATTTTGACATCCTTTCTTCTACTATGTACCCATATGTCTGCTATACTTTAAAATAAAATTTAAAGAAGCAAAATAGGAACAATATTGAGGTGTTGAGTATGGAGCCCAGGGCCTGACAAATGTCAGGCTACAGCACCAGACCTCCAGCCCACGCTGTTTCTAAGACTTCGGTTATTTCACAAATATTTATTGAGAACATAGGCAGGACCTTTCAGGCTGTGATACATGTTAACAGAGATAAAAGCTTTGACCTCACAGACTTCATTTATCAGGAGGAAACAGAAGTCAGAAAGCTCTGTAATATGCTATGTGAGCTATAGCATACGTTACAAATACTCTAGAAAACAGCATGGAGAAACTCAACGGGGACAAGTTGGGAGTTTCAGCTGGGTAGAGGTACAGGGCAGGATCCACTGTGAAGTCAAAGGGAACCAAGGCCTGAGGGAAGAGAGTTATGCAGATGAGGAAGAGAGGAAGAGCTTCTTCCAAAGAGGAAGCCAGCCCTGAGGGTGGAAGTGGGGCTGCTCCCTTCATTCCTGTTGTTTGTTGTTTCCAACTTTTATTTATGTGTGGGGTATGTGGTGGGCACAGGCAGGCATGCCCTAGTGCAGGAATGGAGATTAGAGACTTCATCCAGGAGTTTTCCCCTTTCACCATGCGGATTCTGAGCGGATTTAACACAGCTCAGCCACAGTGGGGGGCTGTTTTCTTTCTGAGAAAGTCTCTCATATGACCCATGATGATCTCAAACCCCTGCAGCCGCTGTCCTTAAACTTCTGATCATCCCGTCCTCACCTCCTAAATGCTGAGATTACAGGCTTTTGACACTGAGTGTGTGTGTGTGTGTGTGTGTGTGTGTGTGTGTGTGTGTGTGTGTGATTTGATCCAACTTGAATATATATATATTCCCAGGCTAGCCTGGGACTCACAGTTCTCCTGCCTTACTCTTCTGAGTGCTGGGATGACAGGTGTGTACCATCACACTAAACTTTTTGTTGCTGTTGTTTTTGTTTATTGTTTGTTTCTTCTTGAGACTAGATCTCACTATGTAACCCTAACTGGCCTAAAACTATGTAGTCCAGGCTAGCCCAAATTTATAGCGATCCACCTGCCTCTGCCAATACTTTAGTGCTGAGATTAAAGGTATATGCCATCAGACCTGGCTAGCTATGCTGGGCTTTTGAGTAGAGTTGTTGTTGTTGTCGTTGTTTGGACAGGGTTTCTCTGAATAGCCCTGGTTGTCCTGAAACTCACTTTATAGACCAGGATAGACTGGAACAGAGATATCTGCCTGCCTCTGTGTCCCAAGTGCCGGGGTTAAAGGCAAGCACCATCATGTGTGGTTAGTATCTTTTCTTTTTAAATGTTTCATTTAATTTTATGTGTTTTGCCTATGCACTACATGTACACCTTGTGCTGACAGAGGCCAGAAGAAGGTGTCAGATCCCCAGGAGCTGGAGTTATGAAAGGTTATAAACTGCCACGTGGTAGCAAGGAACTGAACTCAGGTCCTCAGGAAGGTCAGCAAGTGTTCTTAACCACTGAAACTTCTTCCTAGCCCCATTATCTCTTTATTCTATGTGATTAATATTTTTCCAGTTGTCATTTGTCTTTTAATTTTGTTTTCTGATGACACTGATGTGAAACAACTGGTTTTCTTTGTAATTATTGCATCTTTTTCACTGAAAGCTATAAATGTAAAACAAGAAGGTATCTCTGTGCTGAAGAAATAGGTCTGCAGTTAAGAACACTGGCAGCTCTTCCAGAGATCCTGAGTTCAATTCCCAGGAATCACATGGTGGCTCACAACCATCTATAATGAGATCTTATGCCCCCTTCTGGTGTGCAGGCATACATGTATACATAATAAATAAACCTTAAAAAAAGAAATTAATTTATAAAAAGAAAGTATCTCTACCATGTAAAAGAACATTTAGGACAAATGTCTCCTGTATCATCAATCAGCGTAAAGAGTGACACCAACATACTTGAGAGAAAATTTTGTGTGTTTCAACATATTAACTTATTTTATCTATTTTATCTGTACATGTGGGAGTGCAGGCACCTTCATGCCTCTGCATGTGTGCAGAAGTCAGGGGACAAGTCTCAGGAGACAAGAATCCTCTTAGGGTGAAATTCTGAGAAACCAGTTTCTTCTGCCACTGTGTGAGTCCTAGGCACTGAAGTCTCAGAAGCTACTGGCTGCTTTTTCCAAGGACCCATGTTTGATTCCTAATACCCACAAAGGTAACTCAGAACCATCTGTAACTCCAGGTCCAGGGAATCCAATGCCCCCTTCTTGTCTTTGTGGGCTTCTTGGCGAGCACCTTTATCCACTGGGCCATCTTGTTAGCCTGATCCATATTACTTTTTCTTAAAATCTACCCCAAGTCACATCCTTATAAAACCTGCCTCACCTTTCCCAAGTCTATGACACTGCCTTTCTGACTCCAGAAGCAGCCATTGCCTATTTGGGGTATAAGCAGTGAGCCAAGGCCCCTGCGAAGAAGAGAGAACCAGCCTTTGAGGTGCTCGCCACTCAACGTGTCAGAGAAAAGCTGCCAAGCAGTTTTGCTACCTGGCATAGAAAAAGGACTCTCGAGGTGCTTGCCAGAAGAGTGGTTCAAGGGTAGCAGGTGGGGAAGATGGAAGGTCCTCACGGCCAGCTGAAGGCTTGGGAGGAGGACAGGAAGCTAAGTTCAGGGCAAGGTATGCCATGCTTGTTTGCAGTTTAGGGTGTGTCTGTCCCACAAGTCTAGAAGATAACACCGGGCTAGCACTCCTGCTGTCAGGGAGAGGCCTTGGGTGCTAGTATGGACTTTATCCTGTCTGTAGTAGAATTCCACAGAGAAGTTTCTTTCTCTTAGTTTACTGGGTCGGAGAGATGGCTCAGTGAGAGAGAGTGCACACTGCTCTCACGGAGGACCTGAGTTTGGCTCCCAGCAACTATATGAGGCAGCTCACAATTACCTGTAATTCCTGTTCCAGGGGACCTGACACCTCTGGCCTCCACAAGCACAGCACACATTTTCATGCACCCACATACATATACATATAATTAAAAATGAAAAGAAGGGGGCTGGAGAGACGGCTCAGAGGTTGAAAGCACTGACTGATCTTCCAGAGATCCTGAGTTCAATTCCCAGTAACCACATGGGGGCTCGCAACCATCTGTAATGGGATCTGATGACCTCATCTGGTATGCAGGAATATATGCAGGCAGGATACTGTATACATGATAGATAGATAGATAGATAGATAGATAGATAGATATTAAATTTTATTTTAATTAAAATAAGGGGCTGGAGAGATAGCTCAGTGGGTAAGAGCACTGGCTGCTCTTACAGAGGTTTCCAGCACCCACATGGCAGCTCACAACTTCTCATAGCTCCAGCTCCGAGGGGTCTGATGCTGACCCTCTGCTGACCTTCATGACCACCAGACACACACACAGTGCATATACATTCATATAGGCAAAATGTTCATGCCCAATAGAAAATAAATTGTTTTCTTGAGACAGTGTTTCTCTGTGTAGCCCTGGCTGTCCTGGAACTCACTCTGTAGACCAGGCTGGCCTTGAACTCAGAAATCTGCCTGCTTCTGCCTCCCAAGTGCTGGGATTAAAGGCATGCGCCACCACTGCCCGGCTATTTCACTTTTTAAAAATATTTTTATTTAAAAAGTGTTTATTGGCTAATTGAACTCAGATTTCTGAGTTCGAGGCCAGCCTGGTCTACAGAGTGAGTTCCAGGACAGCCAGGGCTACATAGAGAAACCCTGTCTCGAAAAACCAAAAAAGAAGAAGAAGAAGAAGAAGAAGAAGAAGAAGAAGAAGAAGAAGAAGAAGATAATCTGCAATGACCAGTTCTTTCCTTCCACCATGTAGGTTCCAGTCTTGACAGCAAGAACCTTTAACCACTTTCACATTGTTACCAGCCTTGTTTGCTTGTTTCTTTGTTTATTATTTTTGAGTCAAGGTTTCACTGTTGCCAGACTGATCTAAAATTTACTCCATAACCCAGGCTGTCCTTGAACTCATGAAGATTCTCAATTTTAGCTTCAAGTGTGAGTCACCATACCTGCTGATTTATTTTCTAATCATAAAATCAGTTTTTACAGTTTCCCAATTTGTAAGAGTTTCCAAAATACAAAAGGAACTGTATTTGTTAGAGAGTCACTCAGTATTTTCATACTGCATTCCAGTGAGATTTATTTATTTGTGTTTTAGGGGACTATGTCTCATATAACCCAGCTTAGCCTTGAACTTGATAACCAATGAAGACAGCTAGGACTCCTTGGGGAGACAGTCTCAGACCCCCAACACAACACATACACGAACACACACACCACACCAATAATGACCTGAAATTCCCAGTCTCTTGATCTCTCTCCTTCAATTTCTCAAGTGTTGTGGTAACAATCACCACTGTGCCAGGCCCCTACTTATGTATTCATTCATTCATGCATTCATTCACTCATTTTTTCTTTTTTTTTTTTTTTTTTTTTTTGGTGATACCAGGGCTCAAGTTCAAGGCTACGAACACTCAAAGCAAATGTTCTGCTGCTGAGCCACACCTTAGAAATCCTATGCAGATAGGATCGAACCACATATTCCTTCTCTCTCTCTCTTTCTTTCTTTCTTCTTTTTTTTAAATTTGAGTATGAGTGCTCTATCTGCATGTACACTTGTCTGCCAGAAGAGGGCATCAGATCCCATTACAGATGGTTGTGAGCCACCATGTGGTTGCTGAGGATTGAACTCAGGACCTCTGGAAGAGCAGTGCTCTTATCCACTGAGCCATCTCTCCAGCTCATATTATTTATTTATTTATTTATTTATTTATTTTAAAATTTTATTGAATCTTTGTGAGTTTCACATCATGGGCTCCAGTCCCACTCATGTCCCTGTCTCCTCAAATCTGCCCTTTGCTCTTGGCTCTTGCAGCCTCCCTCCTAAAATAAAACACACACACACACACACACACACACCACACCTCTGAAAGTACACAAACAAGCAAACAAAAAAGCATAGAGAACATCTGATCGCGGACTCTGTATAGTGTCACAGTGTGTCCCATCATGTATGCCTCTGTCCATACATCTTCATTTGCAAGTGTTCATTGCAGTGAGTCGTTGGCCTGGTTTGAGACCCCTGGCTTCTGTGACATCATCCATATTGGATCCTCATCAGGACTTCTGGTTATCCCACTGCCTTGTGTCATGGAGATCCTGCAGCTTCGGATCAGCAGGACTGGCCTTTCATGCATCTTAACCATTCGCTGATTACATAGATTTTGGGGTGGGCCAATTAGGACCCCTGATCTGGGCCAGGATGGTAGCTGAGCTGATCAGACAGACTGCTGGCTCTCCCTTATCTGTACCACAGGGCATGTCCCCTAGCACTGCTCTGGCTAGGCCATCCAATATCGCCATCGGCAGGAGGCAGGATCAGCCCTCCTGCTCTCCTGTCCTCAGGGCCAGCTCACCCGCACCCTACACCTCCAGAGCCAGCTCCACTGTGCTGTCCAGTCAAAGTGCGGGGCCCACTCCCAAGTGCTTTGGCCTGGTGGAGGCTGAGACAACTATCCTGCTCTTATTCCCTGGGGACTGGCTCACCTGTCCTTTGCCATCAGGACCAGCTTACTGTATTACGAAGATAAAGTGCAGGGCCTGATCTCCGGAATGCTACAGCCAGGGAGCCAGGCCTCCTCGCTCTCCTCCTGCTCTCAGGGCTCCAGGGCCAGCTCTCCTGACTGCTGCTGGTGATGAGGGGCAAGACCGGGAAGGCATCATCCCTGCACTCATGCACCAGAAGAAAGGTAGTGGAGCCAGCCTTCAGGTGCTCTCGGGGCTAGGTCACCTATGCCCCGCTCCCCCCACTCCTCAACCAGGGTCAGCTCTGCTGTGCTTTCAGGAGAGAAACAGGGTATGCTCTCTGAGTGTTGCAGCTGGTGAGAGGCAGGGCTAGCTTTTCTGAGCTCATAACCCTGTGTGCTGCTTTTCCAACTACCCGATGTGGTGAGGGGCTGGGGTAGGGAGGGTATCACCTCTGCGTCCGTGCCACTCCATGTCAGAGTGATGGGGTCAGCTGTCCCACACTCATGACCTTGGGGGCTGTTCACTCATACCCCTGCCACCAGGCCAGGTCCACTGCGATGCTTGGGTACGTAGCAGGATGTGTTAGCCCGAGGGCTGCCGCTGGTGAGAGGTGGGGACAGCTCTCCAGAGCTCTACAGCCAGTGAGGAGCGGGGCCAGTTACGCACAGCTCCTGGATATCCATGTGGTTCCCAGCGTCTGCACCGACCAGGAACATCCCCTTGTTCTCTAGTAATAACAAGAGCTGCCCATAGCCAGGAACCAGGCTAGGACTTCACCCTAGGTGGCAGGGCTGGGACCTCACAGAAGGCCACTCCTCTCCAGTTCCATCTCTCTTCACAATGCTCAAGCTGCTCCACCTCTTTCTCTCCCATCTGACCGCCACATACTCCCACATTGTGCTGGCTATCACTGCAGGCTGACCATGAGTCTGGTGGGCCCCTTGAAAATATCCCCCATGTTGTGTTTTATTTAAAAAGCAAAAAACAAATAAGAAGGCAGAGATATGTCTGGTGGAGGCTGGGTATGGTGTGGGGGAATGGGGTGCCACTGCCGGCCCATGCTGGGGTATCTCTTCCCTCTGAGGTACCAGCCTGGAATTGAGTTTATTTAGGGCATGGAGAGGGGAGTTGAGAGAGGAGAGAGAGAGAGAAGAGAGAGAGAGAGAGAGAGAGAGAGAGAGAGAGAGAGAGAGAGAGAGAGAGAAGAGGAATAGAGGCTGACCATGAGCATGTGGAGAGAGAGGGGAGAGGGGACTGGGGAGAAAGAGGTAAGAGGGTAAGGGGCAAGAGCAAGAAGAGAAGAGAACAAGAGAGTGAGTACGGGGGAGGGCAGGGGAGGGCAAGCGGTCCCTTTTATAGTGAGTCAGGCACACCTGGATGTTGCCAGGTAACTGTGGGGTGGAGCCTAGACAAAATGCCAACACTCCATCCATGCTGTGTAGAGTGGTAGCAAGTGGGTTGTCTATGGCTCGCCTGTGCTGTGCACTGAATGGTAGGTCTGTGGCTGGCATGGGGGTCTGCAGGTCTCTGTCTTCCTCCTGCTGCACTGTGCTGCCTGGATTTGACTTGATTTCATTTGATTTTTATGAGTCCTGGGAATAAGATAGCTTTGGCTACCAAGACAGGCATCAAGCTAGGATGAACAAAGGACTGCCATCTGCTTTGCCCTTGACTGTTATAAGAACAGCCACACCAACAAGGTGTCTCTTTGCCCACTGCCAGGGGGATTTTCGTTGTTGTTGTTGTTATTGTTGTTGAAACAGGATCTCTCTATATAGCCCTGGCTGTCCTGGAACTCAATATAGAAATCAAACTGGCCTAGAACTCAGACAGATCCACCTGCCTCTGTCTCTCGAGTGCTGGGATTAAAGATACCTACCACCATGCCTGACCATCTTTATTTTTAAAGATATATTTATTTTTACTTTATATGCATGAGTGTTTGCCTGCATTTATGTATGGATGTGTACCACACGTATGCAGTACCAGGGGAGCCCAGAGGCAACATTAGATACCCTGGAACTGTTAGCCACCATGTAGGTGCTGGGAACTAAATCTGAAGTTTTAAATCTAAAGCTAAATCTAAAACTAGTTCAAATCAAACCTAGGCTGCTTGAAACCCTGTTGAAAAAAAAAAAACAAAACAAAACACAAAACCTTGGATATTTGTTACAGTCCTCTGTCCTCAAAGGCTGGAGGGGAGCAGGGAGGGCCAGTGCACCAGCCCGTCACCATTGATGTGTTTTGAACTCATTTTGACAGTGTCCACTGAGATGAGACAGGAGATTAAAAACTGATTGAACAGGAATTGCTGCTACAGGCAAAGTGAATTGACAGGACTCAGCAGACGCCAGGCTTTGAGCTCCACAAAGAAGCTTGCCCAAGGTCACAGATCAGGATTGGCCGAGCTTGACCTCAAACCCGGGACTGCCTGTGCTGAATTACCAGGCAAAGTTAGATCACCAAGGTTTACAATCATCCTTCTGAATGTTCAGTAAGTAAATTTAAGGAAAACTCCTAAGAATTAGTGTCTCCCTTCTCCAGCATCTGCATATACTCAGTATCAATATTTTAAGTGATTTGTTTCTAATTCGGGTAAATATCAGGGTGAGGAGGCTCCTGGCATCATGTTCCCCTGGCTCCTTTTTAATTTTGGTACCCCACTGCCAATGAGGCCACTGAATCAATTTGTCCAGTGATTCAGCAATTTGCCCACAGGCATTAGGAAAATCAGATATAAAATGTGTATTTATGGCCAGAGTAAAATTCCACACTGTTCCTTGAACATGGCAGAGACAATAAGAAAAGTATTGTCTTTAACTCGGTGGCTTAAGCGTGGAGACAGGGAGGCTGTAACTGTTGTCAGAGGGGAGATACTCTGTATCAGTGGCTCTCAACCTTCCTAATGCTGCAACCCTTTAATGCAGTTCCTTATGTTGTGGTGACCCCAGCCATAAGATGATTTCCTTGCTGCTTCATAACTGCAATTTTGCTACTGTTGTGACTCTTACCTGTGTTTTCCAAGGGTCTTATGAAACCCCTGTGAAAGGATTGTTCCTCCCACAGGTTAAGAACCCTTACTCTAAAGAAATAGTTATAACTCTCCGTTTGGCTATCAGACTAGTGATACAAAGCACTCCAAAGAATTAAAATGTTCCTGGAATCCCATACTGAGGCCTGATGCCATCCGGTGAGGAACTTGTCTTCCAGGAAGAGCTTCTGACAACTTGACAGACCACCTTGGAGACACACGGGAGCCAGACAATAATGGGTCAGTCAGCAATGAGAGGGAACACACCCTGGTTAGAACTGTTTATTTATGTATGCATATATCTCTTGCCTTCCGTTTAAAACTGTCAGTGCCAGAAAGGTGAACTCGCTGGGTGGGCGGGATCTGAAACTCTTTATTTGTTCCTTTCCCAATACGATCACCTGGAATAAACCTCCTTTCCTATACTTTGATATTTCTTGTCTCTTTAATTGGTAAAATGAGCCGGGAGGTGGTGGCGCAGGCCTTTAATCCCAGCACTTGGGAGGCAGAGGCAGGTGGATTTCTGAGTTCGAGGCCAGCCTGGTCTACAGAGTGAGTTCCAGGACAGACAGGCTTACACAGAGAAACCCTGTCTCGAAAAACAAAAAAACAAAACAAAACAAAAATGGTAAAATGAGGACAGGTGGGTGACCGCTGGGGGCTGCCAGGGCCTAGGCTTGTACCCTAAGAACTCCAGAAGCAAGGGTGGCAAGCTCTTTGTAGCTGTTAAGGCTACTTAGTTAAATAAATGTAAAGTTTAAAAGCTCAGGCTAGGGCTAGAAAGATGGCTCAGCGGTTAAAAGCATTGACTGCTCTTTCAGAGGTCCTGAGTTCAATTCCCAGCAACTACATGGTGGCTCACAACCATCTGTGATGGGATCTGATGCCCTCTTCTGGTGTGTGTCTGAAGATAGCAACAGTGTACTCATAGAAATATATCTTTAAAAAAAATAAATAAAAGAGCTCAGACTAGGCAGGATGCTGTGGCACCCACCTTTAATCCCAGCACTTGGGGGGGGGGGCAGAAGTCAGCGGATCTCTGTGAGTTCAAGGCCAGCCTGGTCTATATATTGAGCTCCCAGGAAAAAACAAAAAAGAATAAAAAAAAAACCAACACCACCAAAATCCTTGGGCTGGAAAGATGGCTCAGTGGTTAGGAGTTAATACTTCTCTTCCATAGGACTGGGGCTCTGTTCCCAGCAACCACAAACAACTCCAGCTGCAGGGATCCAAAACCTTCATCTGGTCTCTGGAAATACTAGCACTCATGTGCACATACTCACACACATACACATAATTTAAAATAAATCTATTTTTTTTTCCGAGCCTCTTCAGGCTTCAGGTAAGATAGATCAGTGGATAAAGCTACTTGCTACCAAGCCTAATTACCTGAGTTCAATTCCCAGGACCCACAATGTGGAAGGAGAGAACTGATCCCCATAGTTGTTCTCTGACCTCCAGAGTCACGCTGTTACACACGAATATAAAATAAATAAATAAATAATCTAATTTTAAAAGTCTTCAAAATTCAAATACATTATATAACATTTGCCTCTATTATGACTTTCAACCCACGCTGGCCGCTGAATTCCGCGCCTACGCCCGCTGAGCTGTCGTGGGCGCTTTATGGTTTTGACCATTCTGATCCTTGTCATGGCAGTGGGAATCTCTTGGTGTGTGTGGCCTCTCACTATGGGCCCCTTCTGGCCTCTTGTGTCTCACCAAGCGCCATCAGCAGGGGAGTCTCCAGCTTAAAGGGATCTGAGGGGGATGGGTGGCCAGCAGAGGCTGCAAAGGGACTTTGCCCAGATAGCAAGCTGTTTTTTTAAGTCACGACTTCCTTCCGGAACAAATCGTGTTTTGTTCTTGCTTACTAG
>NW_021604703.1:2840387-2876275 GCF_004785775.1 Grammomys surdaster | reverse complement strand
TTGCTCAGGCTTGCAGCCTGTTGCTTGATCTTCACGAGGTCATAGCTATAAATCCTACCATAAGGTCACAAGCCCGAGTTGAAAACTCAGTTTTTGCATCTGCGATTCATTTTTTTCTCCCAAGCTGTTTCTCTGATTGGTCAGACTGGTTGCTTGGTTGCTAAGTAGGGAAAGCAGCAAGCCGGTCCTGGAGACTTGGAAACGCTGGGTATCCATGAGGTGACTCTCCTCAAGCGGTCCTCCGCTACTTTTCCTCCTCCCCATCTCTTTTCTGCCCGCTTAATTCTACTGTGTGAGGTATTTTGTTGTTGTTAGAGTTTTGTTGTTGTTGTTTTTGTTTTTCGAGACAGGGTTTCTCTGTATAGCCCTGGCTGTTCTGGAACTCACTCTGTAGACCAGGCTGGCCTCGAACTCAGAAATCCGCCTGCCTCTGCCTCCCGAGTGCTGGGATTAAAGGCGTGCGCCACCACCGCCCGGCCCATAGTTTTAAGACAGGGTCTCATACAGCTCAGGTTAGCCTCAAACTTGTGATGTACCTAAGGATGGCCTTGAATTTCTGATCTTCCTACCTTCTTCCTCTCCTGGGCTGGGGTTATAGCTATGCACCATTATGTCTGTTTTATGGGATGCTGAATATTGAGCCCAGGGTTGTTGTTTTTTTTTTTTTTAAACTTGCTAGGAAGGTACTGTACCTAATGAGCTACATCCTCACCCTTAATGTATACGTTTTATTTTTACTTATGTGTATGTATATACATGTGCCTGTATGAGCAAGTGTGTGTGTACATGCATGCACATGTGCTCATGCACACATACATACACTTGTGTTCAGGTGCCCAAAGAAGCCAGCAGAGGGCATCAGATGCCCTGGAGCTGGAGCAGGCTAAGTTGTGGTGAGCAACCCAGTGTGGGTGCTGGGAACTGAACTCGGCTGTTCTGCAAGAGAAATAAGTGCCCTTAAAGGCTGAGCCATCTCCCCAGCCCACATACGGTAGGAGGTTTAACGGAAAAGATTCTTTTACCCATACCCCTCCCCTCTGAGGGAATTTGGAGGCTTAGATTTTTGGGTTTTTTTGTTTGTTTGTTTGTTTTTGTTTTTGTTTTTTCTCACGAGGCTGTCTGAATTAGGATGGGCCTAATCTAAGAAGCTTGCAGAATGCTGTTTAACCATGACCTTGACTGTGAAGTAGTGACCCTGCTGGCCAGGCTGCATGATTCAGAGACCAGACTTCTTGCTGTGACAGATGAGTACCAATTCAGCCAGGACCTGAAATTATAGCACCAGTGTTTAGAGATGTGAGGCCCACCAATGGGCATTTGCCCTTGGCGCAGAGAGAGTTGTCCTGGTTTTAAAGACAGCCTGGGAGACACAGTTCAATTTGTCCCTAACCTCTTTCATAACCATAATTAACTCGCCTTCTGCTTAGATGAAAGACATCAGCTTGTCTTGCTTCCTTGTCTTTAATTCTCGTTGTCTTTAGTGCTCGTTAACAGAGGGGCCCCCCCGTCAATCATGTGAAGGGAGTGTCAGGTGTTGATTGAGACTGTCTAGGAATAGTGTGTTTGAGAGAGGGGTCAGGCTGAGGTCGTGGGTGAGAGTCAAAGAGGAGGTTGGGCTGGTAGCAGGAGCTTCTTAGTTCTAGGTCCTTGCCTCTTTGAGACTGTCAGCTAAATAAATATGGAACAGATTTATTAATAGCCTTCAGAGCAATCATTTGTGACATTGAACAATGGGCAAGAAATAGGAAGATGAACTCTACCCCCACTCCCCATCCCCTTCTCTTCCCAGCCCCACCCCATCCCGAGGCCATGCAGTCTGTAGATGAAATCATTAGTAACATTGCCTTCACACACCAAGGAAATTCTATCAGTGTGAGATTAATATGAGGGTGCAGGCTCATTTGGTATAACTTTTGCCTAGTGTGCATGAAGTCCTGGTCTCCAGCCCCAGCACTATGTAAACCAGGTGTGCTGTTGAAGGCTTGCAATGCAATCTCAGCATTCTGGATGGTGGTGGAGGCAGGAGGAGCAGAAAATTAAGGCTAGTCTTGGCTATACCAAGTGCCAATGTGGTGGTCTAAATGAAAATGGCCCCCATAGACTCATAAGGTGTGGCATTATTGGGGGTGTGGCCTTGTTGGAGGAAGTGTGTTACTGAGGGGTGGGCTTTGAAGTTTCAGAAGCTCAAGCCAGGCCTAGTGGCTCACTGTGTCTTCCTGCCTGGGAATCCTGATGTAGAACTCTAGGCTCCTCCAGCATCATGTCTGCCTGCTCGCTGCCATGTTTCCCATCAGGACCATAATGGATTAAACCTCTGGTGCTATAAGCCAGTCCCAGGTAAATGCTCTCCTTTATAAGAGTTGCTATGGTCATGGTGTCTCTTCACAGTGATAGAAATCCTAACTAAGGGCTGGAGAGATGGCTCAGCCGTTAAGAGCACTGACTCCTCTTCCAGAGATCCTGAGTTCAATTCCCACCAACCACATGGTGGCTCACAACCATCTGTAATGGGATCTGACTCCCTCTTCTGGTGTGTCTGAAGACAGTTACAGTGTAGTACTCATATACATGAATTAAATAAATGAATCTTTAAAAAACAAAGAGAAATCCTAACTAATACAGTCACTCAGAGAAAGATCTAGTAGAACTTGTGGGCCTAGCAAGAGGGGTTTTAAATCATGGTTTAATGGAATTTAAAGGTTTTAAATCCTTCCATAAATTCTGGAAGGAATTTAATACTCTTCTTCGAAGGTATAAGTTCGGTCTCTCCCAACTAGTTACCAGTACAAGAGTGGGGTGGTAGAAAGTGAGGACATTGCTTCCCTCTTCTGCTTTTGCTATGTTGTTGCTATGTTGTTACTATGATGTAATTATGTTGTTGTAGGAGGGTCCTCACCAGGACTCTGGCTCTATGCTGTTTGGATTCTCCAGCTACCAGAATAGGGAGCCAAATAAAGTTCTTTAGAAAGTGAATAGTTTGCCGGACAGTGGTGGCGCACACCTTTAATCCCAGCACTTGGGAGGCAGAAGCAGGTGGATTTCTGAGTTCGAGGCCAGCCTGGTCTACAGAGAGAGTTTCAGGACAGCCAGGACTACACAGAGAAACCCTGTCTGGAAAAACCAAAAGAGAGAGAGAGAGAGAGAGAGAGAGAGAGAGAGAGAGAGAGAGAGAGAGAGAGAGAGAGAGAGAGAATAGCTAAGCGCTAAGCTCAGGCACTTTGTAATAGCAGCAGAAACTAAGGCATAAAGTGTCTAACAACAACCTCCAGTAATACAATGGTAACAATTTGCCATATGATGGGAAATGCCATGATTTTGGCTTTTTACTTCAAAATGAGGTCAGAGAAAGGCATCTTTGGCTGAGTCAGTACTGTGATATGTTGCAAAAGAGGAAAATGCTTTTTTTTTTTTGAGACTGGGTCTCATGTATCCTAGACTGGTCTTGAAATCACTATAGCCAAAACAACAAACAAACAAACAAGGCTTCCAGCTCATGATTCTCCTGCCTTAGCCGGAATGCTGGAATTACAAGTCAGCTTTACCATGCTTTGCTCTAAGAATGGCTTGGAACTCCTAACACTTTTGCTTCAACTTCTCAATTTTTTTTTTGAAGGCAAATTTCAGATGTCAATTGAGCATAGCCTAGTTGGCAATAAAAAAAAATCCGTTAGGCCAGATATGGGTGCCTACACCAATAATCCCAGTGTCCAGGAAGCTGCGACTGGAAGATCTCCACAGGATGGAGACCTGGGCTACAGAAAGAAATTTTGTCCCAACATCTCTCCCTCTTCAAACAAAACAAAACAAAACAAAACAAAACAAACAGAATCAAAACCACCACAATAGCCTCTCAGGGCACCAATTCTAGACAGAACGGCAGAAGCCAGAGCAAGAAACAAAAAAAGAAAATAGTGTTGAGGTGCTTGGAAGGAGAAAAGCCTCTCCTGTTTCATCCCCTGAATGTGCCCCTGAGAGGGGTGGGGTTATGCTTTGTTATTTATGTATGGCACTGTGTTTTCTTCTTCCTGGTCCAATCTTTCCCTTCATTAGCAATGATCATAGAATTTCTCCGGCAAAAGAATCTTTTCTTTCTTTCTTTCTTTCTTTTTTTTTTAGACTGGAAAATTTTGGCAAAATGTCACAATGTTCTCGTGTCCCGAGAACTCAACATCACTGGGCCTCAGAAGCTCTCAGGGGACAGACAATAAGACCACAGTCTGTACAGAGCCTTCTGTGTGGCACTGACAGCTGGGATAGAAACAATCAGATTAATGTTTGCTAGAACTGGCCCTTTCCCCCCTCTCTCTTTCTTTCTCTCTTTCTTTCTTCCTTTCTTTCCTTTCTTTTTTTTTTAAACAGATGCTTCCTGGTGATTATTTTTCCACTCCAGTGTTCCATCTAAATTTTTTTACCAATATTGTTTATGTTTCCCATTAATAGAAATTGTTTATTGGTCTGGAGGGATGGCTCAGTGGATCCAGCAAAGGCATTTGCCAGGCAAGCTTGTGGCTTGGAGTTCAGGCCCCAGAACCACAGTGGATGGAGAAAACACGTCCTAACAGTTATCCTCTGACCCTCCACACACATGCTGCGGCATATGTATGCGCACTGATAATGAGTAGAACTAACGTTTTAAAAGATAAGTTGAGCCGGGCGGTGGTGGCGCACACCTTTAATCCCAGCACTTGGGAGGCAGAGGGAGGCGGATTTCTGAGTTCAAGGCCGACCTGGTCTACAGAGTGAGTTCCAGGACAGCCAGGGCTACACAGAGAAACCCTAGTCTCGAAAAACAACAACAACAACAACAACAAAAACCAAAAAAACAAAACAAAACAAACCAAAAAAAGAAAAGAAAAAAGAAAACTAAAAAGAAAACTAAATCTTTGCAGATAAAATTCAATAGAGGATTTCAAAACAAGACCCTCTTTCTTGTGAGGTTATTTGAGTAGATCCTGAATCCATTACGTGTTCCCGGATAAGACAGTAAGCCTGGAGGAATGTACAGAGACAAAAGACAGAAGAGGAGATGCAACAGGAGAAACACTGGAAGCGGCTGATAGAGGAGTGACCCTGCCAGGGGCTGCCTGGGGCTTCCAAAGGCTGGAAGGGGTGATGAAGGATTCTCATGTAGGGGACAGGAAAAAATGGTGGAAAATAAATTTCAGTTGTTTTAAGATACCCAGTGTTGGGTGAGGTGATGTACACCTATCCCAACCCTTGGGAAGTAGAGATAGGAAGGTTAGGAGTTCAAGGCCCGCTTCAGCTACACCCTGAGTTTGAGGTTAGCCTGGGTTATATGAGACAGACCCTATCTCAAAAATAAAATATCCCACAGTATTAAGGGATCCAGATTGCAAGGAAAGTTTCTCTCTGTAAGAGTTATCTTTGTGCTGACCTTTAGGCCAGAAATGGCTTTAAACAGTTGGCTGAATTGGTCCCTGAATTCTTGTGGCACCCTTAGTTTCCTAGTTCTAACCACTTCTTACATTGCCTGCATCCCTCTGGAATGGTCAACAAAATAGCATCCAGGAAGCGTGAATATCCAGAGTACAGTGTGGTGCCTTGTCCTTCTCCTTTACAAGAAAGCATATACAGGGCAATTCACAACCTTTCTGTCTTCTGTCTTTGTAGCAGCCATAGAAGCAAACATGTGGGAGAGTGTGTTGAAGACAGGTTGGCAAGCCATGAGCCAGCTGGCTCTGAAAGGAGGAAGAAGCCTTGTCAGAGGCTTGTGACTGGGACCGCTCTGAGCTTGAGAAGGGAGAAGCGTGTATTGTGGACAAAGAACTGTGGGTATCGGTGGTTTGAAGGCTCAGGTTGACAGTACAGAGCCAGACGAGTAGTTGAGCACAGAAATAGGTTGGGGGGGGGGGGTCCATGATGCTGTGACTCTAATATGCCCAAACGAACTGGCCATCTTCTCTTTGCCCCTCCCCTGGGATTCCCCAGCTCATGGGAGGCTTCACCGTCACCCATCCAGTTCTGAAGACCAGGGTATATGGCATGACTCTATGTTCCTCTCACCACACCTCCCGAAACCACCCAGCTCCCCTGTTCCTGTGCCAGACAGTCACTGTGTCCCCTGCGCATCCACTCTGGCCCCTCCTTTCCTTTGTCCTCCAAAACCTGTCCCTGCCCTTCAGTCTGGCTCCTCACTGCCGTGGTCAGTACCTAACCCCAGAGGACTCAGAAAACCATCTAATCCAGATTTCTGTGCAAAACACTCAATACCAAAAGGGTTCACAGGCCCTGAGGGATACAGCCTTTGATGGAAATGCTACAAGCAGGGAGGAGCTCATGACAGAAGATGGGATGTCTGGGGTGGCCTTCCCTGGGGATTCAGGACACCAATCTCCCTGAAGAATCTGTACAGCCAGCTTCACTGGTGTGGTAACTGTGGCTGTTCACCGTCATGGTCCCAGATAATATATGTGGTGGTTTGAATGGGTTTGGCCACCATAGACTCATGGGTATGAATATGCTTGGCCCAGAGAGTGGTACTATTAAGAGGTGTGGCCTTGTTGGAGGAAGTGTGTCATTGTGGGGGGTGGGTTTTGAGACCTACTAGCTTAAGAAACTAGCCTTCTGTTTTCTTTTTACTTTCAAATATTTCTTTCTTTCTTTTTTTTTTTTTTTAAAGTTTATGAGCACACTGTAGCTGTCTTCAGACACACCAGAAGAGGGCATCGAATCTCATTACCAATGGTTGTGAGCCACTATATGGTTGCTGGGATTTGAACTCAGGACCTCTGGAAGAGAAGAGCAGTCAGTGCTCTTAACCTCTGAGCCATCTCTCCAGCCCCAGTCTTCTGTTTTTCAGAACAAGATGTAGAACTCTCAGCTCCTCCAGCATGCTTGGACACTGCCATGCTTCCTGTCATGATGATAATAGACTGAACCTCAGAGCCAGAAAGCCTTTGTTGTCCTTTATAAGAGTTACCTTGGTCATGGTGTCTCTTTACAGCAATGGAAACCCTAACTAAGACAATATATTGGAGCTTTTTTTTTTTTTTTTTTTGAGACAAGTTCTCATGTCCTTAAATTCACTATGTGGGAGAGGATGAGGGAGAGAGGGAAGATGCTAAGGATGTCTTTTGGTTAATCTCCTCTGGTCTCTGACTTCAACAAAGAACACAGAAGACTTTGTGACTACAAATGGTTTGTGTTGCCTTCCACCAACAAGCAGGCTGGGCTGGTTAGTGTTTTGATAACTTACTGCAAGCCAGGCTCATCTAATAAGAGAGACCCTCAATTGAGAAAATGCCTCCATAAGATTGGCCTGTAGGCAAGTCTGTGGCCCTTCCTTCCTTCCTTCCTTCCTTCCTTCCTTCCTTCCTTCCTTCCTTCCTTCCTTCCCTCCCTCCCTCCCTCCTTCCTTCCTTTCTTTTGTACATTCTTTCTTTCTCTCTTTTCTTCCTTGCTTTCTTTTCTTTCTTTCTTTTTGTATTTGTTTGTTTTGAGACAGGGTTTCTCTGTATAGCCCTGGCTATCCTGGAACTCAGAAGTATAGACCAGCCGGGTGGTGGTGGCACACGCCTTTAATCCCAGCACTTGGGAGGCAGAGGCAGGTGGATTTCTGAGTTCGAGGCCAGCCTGGTCTACAGAGTGAGTTCCAGGACAGCCAGGGCTATACAGAGAAACCCTGTCTCGAAAAACAAAAACAAACAAACAAAAAACAACAACAAAAAAAGAAGAAGTATAGACCAGGCTGACCTCAAACTCAGAGTTCTCACCTGCCTTTGTCCCAAATCCTAGGATTAAAGGTGTGTGCCATTCCCTAACACCTCCCTATCCCCACAGTGGAGCATTTTCTTAATGATTGATGTAGGAGGACCCAGACCACTGTGGGTAGTGTCATCCTTAGGCAGGTGGTGTGTCATCCTTAGGCAGGTGGTGTGTCATCCTTAGGCAGGTGGTGTGCATCCTTAGGCAGGTGGTGTGCATCCTTAGGCAGGTAGTGTGCATCTTAGGCAGGTGGTGTGAATCTTTAGGTAGGTGGTGTGAATCCTTAGGTAGGTCCTTTGTGGTATAAGAAAGCAAGCTGAGCAAGCCATGAGGAGCAATCCAGTAAGCAGTGTTCCTTATTTCTCACTCCACTCAGGAAGGAAAGGAGGGGCCAGAGTGGATGCACAGGGGAAGCAGTGACTGCCTGGCACAGGAACAGCACAGCTGGGTGGTTTCAGGAGGTGTGGAAAGAAGAACATAGAGTCATGCCATATACCCTGTTCTTTGCTTTAGATCATGCCTCCAGGTTTCTACCTGCTTCACTCAATGATCGGCTGTGATCTGGAAGCCAAAGGAAAATTAGCTTTCTTTCCTGGTTGCTTTTGGTCAATGTTTTATCATAGCAACTGTCTTAGTTAGGGTTTTACCGCTGTGAACAGACACCATGACCAAGGCAACTCTTCTAAGGACATCATTTAATGGGTGCTGGCTTACAAGTTCAGAGGTTCAGTCTATTCTCATCAAGGTGGGAGCATGGCAGTGTCCAGGCAGACATGGAGCAGGAGGATTTGAGAGTTCTACATCTTCATCTGAAGGGTGCTAGCAGAATATGGGCTTCCAGGCAGCTAGGATGAGGGTTTAAAGCCCACAGTCACAGTGACACACCTACTCCAATAAGGCCACACCTCCTAATAGTGCCACTCCCTGGGCCAAGCATATACAAATCATCACAGCAACCTAGAGGCAAATTAGGAGAGAGCCGTTCTGTAGTGGGCCTTGGCCAAGTGTCTTTTGTACTGTTCAGTTCTGATACAACTGGTTTACCTAGAGAGAGATTGTCATATCCCAGAGATTAAGGGCTCAGTCCAAGGACAGTTCCTATTTTATTTTATTTTGTTTTGTTTGGATGCTTTGCCTGCATGTATGGCTGTGTACTACGTGCATGCCTGGTTCCCAATCAGGCCAGAAGAGAACATTGGATCCCCTGGAACTGCAACTGCAGATTTTTGTGAGCTGCCATGTGGGTGCTGGGAGTCGAACCTGGGTCCTCTGAAAGAATAGTAAGTATTCTCTTAACCACCAAGTCATCTCTCCAGATCCACCCCCCCCTTTAAATCTTTGCTTCTGACCAGCTGTAAAACAGGGTGCCAGTGACTGGCTAATAGAGTCCTGGGAAACAAACTCACCTGTTTATTATGAAGGATATTGAAAACAGAAAGAGATGAGCGGGTTGAGGCTCAGGAGAGGGGTACAAAGCCTCCTCATCCTCATTGAGTACTCTGTCTTGCAGAAACTCCCGCCTGCCAGCTGTCCAAAAGCTCTCTGAATCCTGCCTGTTGGGTTTTTCTGAAGAATGCATTCCACAGGCATGATGTGAGTGTGGACAACTACGCACAAAGGTGATTGGGCAAGGAGGCTGTCATATTATGCAAATAGAGTGGGCGGGTTCACCCAGCAAGGCTGGTCTGTTCAGATGCTTTAGTATTTGTGGTTGAGTCCACTGTCACTCAGTGGAAGAGTGCTTACCTAATGTGAAGCTCTGGATTCAAAAGCCTGGTGTTGCAAAAATAGCGTTTGTCCTTGCAGGTAGTGGGCAGCACCGTTTGGGAAACGAGAGAGTCTTACTATCTATTATCACACAGAGACGGGGTGAAGGATTTCTTTATGGCCAGCTCCAAGCCAGGATCAAGGCTGAGAGGGAAAAATCTAGGGATTGCAGATTGTATAATCTGCCGGGCGGTGGTGGCGCACGCCTTTAATCCCAGCACTTGGGAGACAGAGGCAGGCAGATTTCTGAGTTCGAGAGTTCGAGGCTAGCCTGGTCTACAGAGTGAGTTCCAGGACAGCCAGGGCTACACAGAGAAACCCTGTCTCGAAAAAACAAAACAAACAAATAAATAAATAAATAAATAATATTTATTGTTAATTTATTTATTTCATGAGCTTCCCATCCTCTTTTAAAGACAAGATTTATGTGCGCGCATGCACGGGCGTGTGTGTGTGTGTGTGTGTGTGTGTGTGTGTATTGTGATGTGTATTCATGCATGTGTGCATGTCTATTTGTGTGCCACATCTGTGTAGCTCCGAGGCCGGAAGAGTGCATTGGATTCTCTGGAACAGAGTTGTAGGCAATTACAGTCATCCAGTGCAGGTGCTGAGCAAATGTTCTTAACTGCTGAGCCGTCTCTCCACCTCCCACACCCCATCTCCTGTGGTGAATTGATGCTGTGACTTTTTATAGAATTCTGGGTTGAAAATACTTTTCCCTGAGAACTCTGTCGAATTTTCTTCTAAGCAATCAATGCTCCTAATGAGAAATTTTAAACCATTCTGGGTTTTGCTTTTCTTGTTATGTGGTCTACATTCTACATTTTGATGTGTGTGTGTCGGGGGGGGGGGGTGGCTTTGTGGGCGTGGCCATGGGGTGTATGTATGTGTACTGTGTGCCTTTCTGGTTGTTATCTAAACCTAATCTTTTTTTTCCCCAAAGGTTTATTTTTAGAGTGTGTGTGTGTGTGTGTGTGTGTGTTCAGGCCCGCATGAATGTGCATGCATGTTCCTGCTTTCAGAGGCTAGGAGAAGGCATTGGATCCCACGTAGCTGGGATTATAGGTGGTTGTGAACCACCCAGCTTGGATAGTCTACAGGAGCAGTAAGTATTCTTAATCGCTGAGCCATCTCTCCCACTTGTCCGCCTTATTTATTTACTTATTTACCTTGAGATGGGGTCTTGCTCCATCTGAAGGGTCAGCTCACTGATTTATCTAACGGATGAGCCTGCATGATCTGCAGGTTTGCTTCTCTTCATCCGCAGCACTGAAGTTGCAGGAGTTTTTACTACACATGCCACATGGTTGCTGGGGATTTGAACTCAGGCCCTCATGCTTACAGAGCAAAACTCTGCTCACTGAGCCACCTCTCTAGCCCCCTTTTCCTTAAAGATTTGAAAACATTTACTTTTCTATTTATTAACCTTTATTTTACTTCATGCAGATGGGTGCTTTGCCTACACGCATTTGTGCAGTGTTTATGGAGACCAGATTTCACTTCTGCAAGTTGTCCTCTGAACTACATTAAGTCCTGAGACACGTGTGTGTGTGTGTGTGTGTATGCATGTGCGCACACACACAATGAATAAATGTTTAAAAAAAAAAAAACAAGGGAAAACAAAGATGTGTCAACCCAGGAAGGAGAGTCGGGTGACAAGGACCCCCTTTTTTCTCTGTAGTGTCTCTGATATATCTGACTCTTTTTTTTAGTAAGTATATTGGATATTACTGAGAAGGTGACAAGAGGTGTACTCTGTGTGTAGTCTCAGACACTTCAGGAAGCCACTGGGCTTAGTCATTGAGGGTCATTGATGGTTGCAACACAGTTTCCTCAAGGGCTGCGGCTTAGGTCAATGATAAAGACCTTGCTTTACGTGCTCCAGATCCTGTGTTCCCAGCTCTGAAAGAACACACACACACACACACACACACACACACACACACACACACAACTTCCTTACTTCCTTTATGGTGTGTGACAAACTACAGAAGACCCAGGACACAAGTGAGCTGAAGAGCAGAGTGCCCAGCCAAGAGGACCCTGAGGCAGTGTTGTCCTGAATTTGAGGGCAGCCAGGGCTATATGGTAGGATGCTGTTGAATAGATTACTTCTTCAGGAGCTTGGAAAGGATAAGGCAAGGGACCAATGAGAAGAGCCCAAAGAAAATGGGGTCCATCCAAGACTTTTTAGCTGGTAGAGTTTTGGGGGGGGGTGTGCCTTGTAAGAGGGTAGATGAAGGAGGAGAGAGAGCTCAGCTGTGGGAAAAAGAGGTTGCAGAGAAGAATAAATAACCTGAGAGGCCGGGCGGTGGTGGCACACGCCTTTAATCCCAGCACTTGGGAGGCAGAGGCAGGCAGATTTCTGAGTTCGAGGCCAGCCTGGTCTACAGAGTGAGTTCCAGGACAACCAGAGCTACACAGAGAAACCCTGTCTCAAAAAAATAAAAAAATAAAAAAATAAATAAATAAATAAATAAATAAATAAATAAATAAATAACCTGAGAAGAGCTGGAGGTGGGGTTGGGGGTGGTTCAGTGGTAAAAGTACTTGCCTTACAAAGTAGGGGCGGATTCCACAAACCCAAGTAAGTTCATAAATATTGCTTGGTGTTTGGCCCACCTGTAATTTCAGCCTCAGAAGGTGGGTCCTCCCCCGTCCCCTGACCCCATTGCTGCCTAGTAAGATAAGCCATCTTGGCAAGCTCTGGGTTTGATTGACA
Source organism: Grammomys surdaster (assembly GCF_004785775.1). NCBI lineage: Eukaryota > Metazoa > Chordata > Mammalia > Rodentia > Muridae > Grammomys > Grammomys surdaster. The sequence goes on along the minus strand of NW_021604703.1, from coordinate 2,864,061 downwards.
GACTGTACCTCAATAACTAAGGTAAAAGAGAGAACCTTTGTGTAAATGCATGCACACAACTCACATGCATGAAGATGAAAAAAGAAGAAGAAGTAAGTAAATCCTCTGAGGAGCAGTTAGGGCACAGATGTCATGGAGCTCAGTCACTATGGAACTGTCCAGGGATGGGTGCTCTGTGCTGGATGGGCTGAGGGGAAGGTTTTAGAGGCTAGCCTAGGATGGCCAGCTGGCCACCCAGGCCTACTGGGTGTTCTTTCTCGGCCCCCAGGACCCTGTGAGGACAGGAACAAGGCCTGATTCATCCCACAGCTCCAGGGCCAAGTAGGCCTCTCGGCCATGTTTGTTGACTAGATTTCAAGGCCTAGGCCAAGTGTGAAGGGATGGCGGGCAATGGGGATGGGGGTGGCATTAATCCTTGGGACAGCTCTGTCAGAGGGTGGGACAGGGAGGTGGCTGGGCAGGATTGCTTTGTGGGAGGCCTGCTGGGCGTGTAACATAGTCAGGCATCGGGCCATGGTCCTTTCTCTCGTCTTGCGGTTCTGAGCAGCTTGGAGCATGCCGAGAAAGCAGATGGGTTTTTTGTACTGCGATTTGACCTGCTGTCACACTCTCGGTGGGGACCTGGAAGAGTCATGTAGCTCCCCAAGGCCCTGGCTACGTTCCTGGAGACTGTTTTGGCCTTGGGTGGGCTCATTTTTTTTTTTTTTTCTATTGGAAGCTGCTGCTGACCACAGCAAATTATCGTTGACACCTCAGCCCAAATGTCATGGGCAAGGGAGCCTTCAGACTCCTCATCCTGCCTTGTGTTGGTACTTCTGGGTACCAGCAGGGGATACCAAGCCAAGGCACTTCCTGATTTGTGTCTGTCCCTGTATCCCCAGGCCATCTGGGCACAGGGCACAGTCTTTGCAAGATGGACTCCTCAGATGTCTGTCTGCAGGCTTCCAGTAAACACAGTCCAGACAATAAGAATGGTGACATGGGTGCTCACCAGGGAACAGGGTTCTGGACATGTCCACTCAGGCTGGTGGATGAGACAGATAAAAGGACAGGTAAAGGTTGGTAGTGAGAGATGTAAGTGGGCTGCTAGCACCAAGTGACTTAGGATTTGGGCTTCATAATGCTGATAAGTAGTGCCTATGATCTAAACACACACACACACACACGCACGCACGCACGCACGCACGCACGCACAAGACTCTTGTGGTGGTTTGCATATGCTTGGCCCAGGGAGTGAGTGACAATATTAGGAGATGTAGCCTTGTAGGAGCAAGATGTGGCTTTGTTGAAGTGTGTCACTGTGGAGGTGGGCTTTGAGACCTTCCTCCTAGCTGCCCATGAGACAGTCTGCTCTTGGCTTCCTTTTGATGAAGATGTAGAACTCTTGGCTCCTCCAGCACCATGTCTGCCTTCACAATGCCATGCTTCCTGCCATGATCATAACAGACTGAACCTCTGAAAGTGTAAGCCAGCCCCAGGTAAATGCTGTCCTTTATAAGAGTTGCCTTGATCTGGGGGCTGGAGAGATGGCTCAGTGGTTAAGAGCACTGACTGCACTTCCAGAGGTCCTGAGTTCAAATCCCAGCAACCACATGGTGGCTCACAACCATCTGTAATGAGATCTGATGCCCTCTTCTGGTGTGTCTGAAGACAGCTACAGTGTATTCATATAAAATAAATAAATAAATCTTTAAAAAAAAAAAAAAAAAGAGTTGCCTTGATCATGGTGTCTCTTCATAGCAATGGAAACCCTAAGATAACTTTTTAAAATTGAAAACAAAAGAAGTATTTATTTAGGTGTGTGTGCTACAGAAGACAGGTTGTAGAGTTGTTTCTCTCCTTCTACCATGTAGGTCTTAGGGGATTAATCCCAGGTTGTCAGGCTTTGCAGCAAGCTACTGTACCCACTGAGCCATTTCATGGACCCATAAGAAAACTCTTAAAAGAACTGGGCCAGAGTATCTCTTTGTAGTTCTGGCTATCCTGGAATTTGATATGTAGACCAGGCTAGTCTGAAACCCACAGAGATCTGTCTGCATCTGCAACTTGAATGCTAGGATTAAATTGTGCTATATGTTCTCACGTGAAGTCTAAATTCTGACAGCCAGTATCTGTGCCTTAGCCATTATTTTGCCCATAGCATACAGTAAGTGTTCAATAAATCTATTTAGTCCTTTTTTTTTCCGGATAGGTTCTTACACTGTAGCCCAGGCTGGACAACTCACAGCAACCCTCTTACCCCAACCTCTTGAATGCTGGGGTCACAAGCTGTGAGCCGTCACTTCTGGCTTATGAGGAAGTTGTTGTTGAATAATGACTCAGTGTTCAGGCTGCAGTTTGGAGCTACACTGTCTGCCTTAGGCCACGTGTTTAACGTTTGGGACTAGCCTGTGGTACTTTTGAAAGGTAGTAGAACTTTCAGAAGGTGGGGCCTGGTGAAAAGAAATTGGGTCATTGGGTATATGCCCATGAAGGGAATATTAGGACCCCAGTACCTCTTCCATCCCATCTCCCACTGGTGCTATTGTGAGGTGAGCAGACCGTCTCTTTTACATGCTCCCCACCATAATGTATGATGCCGTCATGGACCCCAAACAAGACCATGTGACTGCAGACTGGAACTGTGAGCCCAAATAAGTCTTTCCTGTAAACCAGTCATCTCAGGTGTGTGGTCACAGTTAAGGAAAACTAACACAATTCAGAAACTTCCATGGTCAGAAGGATAGGAAAAGCCCGCCTGTCACCTCAACAGGAGCTTCACTGATGAGCAAATTCTGAAGGGCCAGCTCTGTGATTTATCAGAGAAAAGAGTTCTTCCATTTGTCCAAAATGAGCTCAGGGTGTCTGGTTTGGAGCTCTGATGCCTTCAGGCTTCTGGCCAACAGCCACCCTCCCCCTTGCCTGACTAACAGAGGTCTGGTTTTGCTTACATAGCTGTGTTTTCAGCCCTAGGGGACAAGTCATTATTGTTTGTCACCAGTGGAATTATCTGGGTGTAGGGATAGCCGTTGAGTCCTTTCTCAGGCAAGTAGTCCAGAGGTCGTGACTCACTGACGAATTTAAGATGCCTGAAAATTACATGTTTGTTGATTCCTCTTCAAATTCATAGTGAGGGACTACAGACATGGCTCAGTTGGCAGAATGCTTGCCCAGCATTCATGGAGCCATTCAATTCCCAGCACCGTGTAAAATCCTGGTGTAGTACATGCCTGGAATCCCAGTACCTGGGAGGTGGAGCCAGGGAGATCAGAGGTTAAAGGTCACCCTCGACTAAGTGTCTTGGACAGGCTGTGTTCCAGACACTGGTCCAAGTATACCTAGTTCGAGCTGATGAGTGCAGAAATCTACCAGGCAGCTAGGGAGGAGTTAGTAGCATCATTCTGAAGTCTCTGTGGGGTCAGATGTAAGGATGACAACTGCCAATCAGGCTGGGGTTGACAGAGTTTTACCTCCCCAGTTAGACTTTCAACGCCTTTTCAAAGTCTATCTAACACATACGGTTGTTTTCCTTGCACGTCAGTGTGTGCTATACTATGTACTGTGTGTCCGGGTGTCAGATCCCCTGGAATTGGAGTTGGGGTTACAGATAATTACAAGCTGCCATGTGGTTGCTGAAAATTGAACCTGGGTACTCTGGAAGAGCAGTCAGTGCTCATAACCACCGAGTCATCTTTCCAGCCCCAGTGCCTTTCTATCTACAAGTAACCTTCCTCTGTGCCTGACTTACCTGTTCGCACCTGGGTTTCATTTATTCGGCATCTAGTGTGCCCGCTAGTTGCCAACTTGCTGCCTATGCCGAGCATGCCCCGGCAACCTGGCCTGTTCCTTCTTGTTTGTTTCTTAGTTTATTTTTCTTGTCTTCTCCCTCAGACTTGAATATTCTCCGCACAGCTGACAAGCATTGCATCAGCCTGGGGCCTGCCTTTTGCAATTCTGGGACCTATTGTAGTCACATGACTCAGTTCTGGTCTGGGAGGCCCTGTGGGACCTGTCCTGTTGTTGTGACAAAGGACTTGGCATACGCCACTGTCCTGGTTTGCTGCCTCTTTTCCTGATAAACGTCATGAGCAAAAACAACTTGGAGAGGAAAGGGTGTATTTCAGTTTACAATTCCCAGGTCACACCAGGACTGGCACTGAAGCAGAGGCCAGTGGAGGGAAGATGCTTGCTGCCTTGCTCCCCATGGCTTGCTCCGGGACCAAGGTGGGGGGGCACCACTCTCATTGGCTTGGGCTCCTCCACACCCATACCAATCAAGATAATGGCCTAAGGACATGCCTACAGGTTGTTGTCTTTTGGAGGCATTTTCTCAACTAACCTTCCCTCTCTCCAGATGACTTTTTTAAGCTTGTGTCAGAATAACTCTGGAGAGCAGTTCAGTTTGGTTCCGAGTTTCAGAGGGTTCAGACAGTTTAGGTATGGAAGGCCTGATGCAAGGGATGGGGCAGGGGGCGGGGCTTGGAGGCAGTGGCAGTGGCAGTATGTGGCAGAGTTCCTGCTGTGGCCAGCTCAGCTAGCAGAACAAGCTGAACTGGGACACACACAGTGACCCACCCCAGCCAGCGAGGTCATCATCCTCCGGGCTCCACAACTCCCAAAACAGTGTCCCCAGCTGGGACCAAATAGAGAAATACATGAGCCTGTCGGACACATTTTATATTCAAAACTTCCCAGGAGCTGTCTTCAATGAAAGGGAGGGAAGGGCCTGGGGAGTTAGCTCAGTTGGTACTATGCTCAGTGTTCAATACTCCGAACCCATGTAAGAAATACCAGCCATGGTAATAAATGCTTGTAATCGCAGTACTTGGAAGGCGGATCATTGGGGCTCCTGGCCTGCCAACCTAACCTACTGGGTGAGTTCCAGGCTAATCAGAGACTCTGTTTTTGTTGTTTTGTGATCTAAGTAGACAGTGCCCATAGAATGACACCTGAGTCCCTCTGGACTCCTTGTGGGCATGTACACCTGCACACATATACACGAACGCAAGCACATCCGCAAAAGACAACCCTGGCCTCTCTTTGTCTATGTCTTCAGCAACATCCAGACATGAGATTGGATCCCTAGAACCCAAGTCTATCCAGGCATGGTAGTTCACATCTGTGATCCTAGCACTCCTTAATAAAACAGGAGGGGGAGGATTCCTGAAAGCTCACAGGCAAGGAGGCAAGGAGGCCTGTCGTACTTCATGGGTGAGCAACAAGAGATACTGTCTCAAACAAGGTGGACAGCAAGGAACAAGGTTGATGCTGTCTTCCGCATTCATGCTTGGTCTACTCCTACACATATTACACACGTGCGTGTGTGTGTGTGTGTGCGTGCGCGTGTGCGCGTGGGTGCGTGCGAGAGAGAGAGAGAGAGAGAGAGAGAGAGAGAGAGAGAGAGAGAGAGAGAGAGAAGAAAGAAAGTTTAATTTTATAGTTTCAGGTTTTTTGAGACACAGTAGTCTCACTATGTAGCCCTAGCTGGCCTGAAACTTGCTATGTAGACCAGGCTGGCCTGGAACTTGCTATGTTGACCAGGCTGGCGTGGAATTCACAGAGACCCACCTACCTCTGCCTCCAGAACACTTGCAAATCAGTACTATGAACAAGATGGATGAACTACAGGGCCTTAGCCCCCTCCCTCCTCCTCAGGCTGTCTAGGTGGGTTCTGTCCATCAGTCTGGCCCTCCGCTCTCTCCAAGGATGTGTCCTCTCTCTGTTGCTCATTTATTCTTATTTCCTCTCCCACTTAGGTTAATCCCTGACAGCTCTCCATAGAACTCCCCCCACCCCATCTTCCTGGCCAACCTGTTGGTGTCAGGTGAGACTCTTCCTGTCTGCTCTCCTAACTCCCCTCAGAGGTTCCCCCAGGTTCCTCCCTACAGCAGCTTTTTCCGGACTCACGTTGTCTCTGAATGCATTCCCCCGGAGACATGGTTCTGACTTATTTTTAGCTGTGGAAGAAGCCTTTGTGAAAGTGAGACCTTGATGTATAAAGCAGACGGTGGAGTTCTTTGGGGAGGGGGAGGGCTCCACCTGCCGGGCCCTTTCTCTTTGTTGTATGGCTCGACATGGCCTTCCCATTTTGAATCTGGTCTCACAAATGTACCTGTCCTCTCTTTAGTGTGTTCTTTGATGTGACAGACAGCATGAGGCATTTGTTCTATTACGCTCTTTGAAGGTCACATTTTCCCCCAAAGAAAAACATTTTATCCTCACACCCAACCCTCTCCCCACCACCCCACCCCATTCCCTACACCTGATCTCCAACCCCATCCCCTCCTCACCCAGCCTCCTGTCTAGTTCCCTCCCTCCATCCATCTCCGATGACTATTTTGTTTCCTCTTCTAAGTGAGAGTCAAGCAATCTCCCTAAAGCCAGCCTTGTTATTTAGCTTCTTGGGGTCTGTGGATTGTAGCATGGTTATCCTGTACTTTATAACTAATGTCCACTTATAAGTGACATACAATACATGTCTTCCTGGGTCAGGGTTACCTCACTCAGGATGATATTGTCTAGTTCCATCCATTTGCCTGCAAATTTCACGACGTCCTTGTTTTTATAAATGAGTAGTATTCCATTGTGTAAAGGTACCACTTTTTCTTTATTTTCTTTATCTTTTATTTTTTTTAAAGTTATTTATGTTGAGGGACATCTAGGTTGTTTCCAGTTTCTGGCTATTATGAATAAAGCTGTTATGAACATAGTTGAGCAAGTGTCCCTGTGGTATAGTGGGGCATCTTTTGGATGTATGCCCAGGAATGGTATAGCTGGGTCTTGGGTTAGAACTATTCCCAATTTTCTGAGAAAACACCAAATTGATTTCCACAGTGGTTGTACAAGTTTGCACTCCAAGCAGCAATGGAGGAGTGTTCCCTTGCTCCACATCCTTGTCAGCATGAGTTGTCACTTGAGTTTTGATGGTAGCCACTTCAATGGGTGTGAGGTGGAATCTCAGAGTTGTTTTGATTTGCATTTCCCTGATGACTAAAGATGTTGAACATTTCTTTAAGCGCTTCTCTGCCATTCAAAATTCCTCTGTTGAGAATTCTCTGTTTAGCTCTCTACCCCATTTTTAAAAATTAGGTTATTTGGCTTATTGGTGGGGGGCAGCTGGAGACCTAGGACAGGGGAGGCTCTGGGGAGTCTATAGGGGTGACCCTAGCTGAGATTCCTACCAGCGGGGAGATATGAAGACTGAAGTGGCCACCGCCAGTAGCCAGGCAGGATTTCCAGGGGAGGGAGGGGAACCTACCCACACACATTCAATTCAAAAATTTCCTTGCCTACAAGATTCACAGGGATAAAGATGGAACAGAGACTGAGGGAATGGCCAAACAATGACTGCTCCAACTTTTTTGAGACAGGGTTTTTCTGTGTAGCCCTGGCTGTCCTGGAACTCACTCTGTAGACCAGGCTGGCCTCGAACTTAGAAATCCGCCTGTCTCTGCCTCCCAAGTGCTGGGATTAAAGGCGTGTGCCCCCACCGCCCGGCTGACTGCTCCAACTTGAGATCCATTCCATGGGAGAGAGCCAACCCCTGATACTATTAATTACACTCTGCTATGCTTGCAGACAGGAACCTAGCAAAGTACCCATGATTAATATAACAGGGAAGAGATAAAGGTTCCCCCTGCCTCCCTAAAGATCCTAATAGAAGGAGATCCTTATAATGGCCTCACGCTATAAAGTCAGTTAATAAGGATATACTGGTTGGCAAGATGGCTCAGCAGGTAAAACTGCTTGCTTCCAAGCCTGAAGATCTGAGCTTAATCCCCAGGACCTACGGTGGAAGGAAGAGAATTGACTCCTGACAGTTGTCCTCTGACTTCCATACACACACATGTTGTGCATACACATGCGGGCACACTAATAATAAAAACACTTTAAAAGGGAATACATCAATTAATTTAATAAATAGAATGCTCAAAGAGGGGAAAATGAATCCAGAAAATGAGAGGAAAAGGAAACAAGCTGAAGACAAAAATCATTACAGAACAGATAGATCAACTCGAACTAAAAGCAAAAGGGTGGTGCCCACTGAGGACAAAAAGCCAAAGCCTTTATTTTAAAGGTGAAGAGATGAAAGCAGTTCTAGAGTAATGACAGATAATAGAGATGCCATGGCTGATGAAGCCAAAGCCAGGCCCAAGGCAGGATTCCCTTAATACAGAAAACTGAAGCACATCGAGACAAAGCCAAAACCTCCTACTGCTGCAGACTCAGAACATACAATGTTCCAGAAAAGGCAATTTGGAATAGTGAATACGAAGGCATCTCATAATTATTTCTTTTAATGGACCATGCGTAGTGGTATACGTCATTAATCCCAGCACTCAGGAGGCAAGGACAGGTGTATCTCTGTAAATTTGGTGCCAGTTTGGTCTACATAGTAACAGAGTAAGTTCCAGGACAGCCAGGGCTATGTAGAGAGACCCTGTTTTAAACAAAGGAACAAAGGAACAAAGGAACGAATAAATCAATAAATAAGGTGAAAACTGGTTTGTTTGTTTCTTTCTTTGTTTCTTTGTTTTTTTGACTTCCAAAGAGAAAAGCATCACTCCTGGAGGCAAAAAATTGAAGCTGGTATCAGACTTCTTCCTAGAAGAAAGAAGAGCCAAAGTTAAATATAGGAAGGGTTGGGAATGAGGCTCAGAGGTAGAGGACTTGACTAGTGTGTGTGGGTCCCTTAGTTCAATTGCCAGCAGAGCAAAATAGCAACAGTAACGTAAAGTTTTACCCTGCTCACATCTGGGCCCCAGGTACAGGAAATTGACACTCAAGTTTGTTTCGTTTTGGTTTTACTTTCTGAGACAAGGTCACCATGTGCATCTCTGGTTGGTCTGGAACTCACTATGTAAACCAGACTGGTCTCAAACTCACAAAGATCGTCCTGCTTCTGCCTCTTGAGTACTGGGAATAAAGGCACACCCACTCCTACTGGCTAATTGACATTCTTTAAAACAACTTCTGAAAAATTTCATGTCTGTGTGTATGAGAGAGAGTGGAAGGTTCGGGGGAGGGAGAGAACACCTGTGGAGTTCAGAGGATAACTTGTGGGAGTTGGTTCTCTCTTTGCGTCCCAAGTGCCCCTATGCCCAGCAAGGTTGACATTCGTAAGCATCCTAACCTTTCTTGGAAAAACAACTAAATAGATTCCTCCCATTAAGAGCTGAACTGAGATTTTTTTTTAATTGCATATGGAAACATATTGTGAAAGGACAGTTGATGAGCATCAAATTAATTAAACTGTATACTGAGTAATTGCTGAATATAGTTTCCAGAATAGAATGTGATTGTTCCTAGTCCAGACACTGTAAGAGTAACAATTAACAAAGCCCAAGGTGGGAGAAACCAAGATCGGATGTACAATAGAAACATAGACAAGTCTCTGAATGGTGTTGCAACTTTGTGTTTAACCTCAAAGGTATCTTTAGGAAGTAAAGTCCCCTGCAATCAGGAAACATTCTTGGAGGTTCACTTTCTTGAGACGCCTCTCCCGCTCTCTTTTCTATTAAGTTTAAGAAACATTAAGCAATGTTTCATTTCAGCGGCATCCGAATTACAGATCAAATATTTGTTTACATTTTGAGATAAGATCCCATTGAGGTAGACCAGGTTGGTTGGCCTTGAACTCATAGAGATCCACCTGTTTCTGCTTCCCAAGTGCCGGGCTTAGATTTGTATACCACCACACCTGTTTCAGCTTTGTTTATTTTATTTCTTGTATGTATGTGTGTTTGTTCAGACCACAGAGCCGTGAAGGTCAGAGAACAAAGTCATTTCCCCCTTTTACATTTCCCCTTTTACCGTGGGAGTTCCAGGAATCATCAGACTTGTGGGCTGTCACCTTTATCTGCTAAGCCTACTCACTGGCCCACAGGGGACACTTCTATAAAATATCTGTTATCTTTCCTCCTGTCTGTAAATAGTCCCATAGAGCTTTCTAGAATAATGTAAAGTGACACTTGTGCTGGTCATTTCTGAGTGGTGACATTGGGGTCAAAATTATTTAAAGTGTACATATAGTTTTTTTATACAGTCTAGCAGGTTGACCCCCACAGAGCTGAGTTACAGATGTGTGTTACCACACCAGGCTTTTTACGTGGGTGCTAAGAATCTGAACTCATGCTGGGCGGTGGTGACGCACACCTTTAATCCCAGCACTTGGGAGGCAGAGGCAGGTGAATTTCTGAGTTCAAGAGTTCGAGGCTAGCCTGGTCTACAGAGTGAGTTCCAGGACAGCCAGAGCTACACAGAGAAACCCTGTCTCAAACCCCCCCCCCCAAAAAAAAAAGAAAAAAAAAAGAATCTGAACTCAGATCCCCATGTTTGCACGGCAGGCACTGTGAAGACTGGGCCTGTTCCCAATTCTTTTTCTAGTATTTCATGGACTCTTTAGCTATATACATGCCGGGGAGAATAAAGACCTCATTTCCCAGCTCTGGGTAATGGAATGTAAGCAGAAGTACCTCTGTGGCAGCCGCTGGAATCATTTGAGACTGTTTATTCATTTCCCCTGTACCTTCTCCATTCCTTTTCGCTACCTGGTTCACTGACACAGTGTCACCACCACACTGGACCACAAGGGCAAAGCCATGGATAGCAACAACAGTGTGGAAGAGTCAGCTAAGCACTAGACTATCCTGGACAACATAAGAAAGAAGGGAGGGGGATTTAATGTCACTGAAGTGACTGATTTTTAATTTAATTTTATTTTTTGGTTTTTTAAGACAGGGTTTCTCTTTGTAGCCCTGACTGTCCTGGAACTCACTCTGTAGACCAGGTTGGCCTCGAACTCAGAAATCCGCCTGTCTCTGCCTCCCAAGTGCTGGGATTAAAGGCGTGCGCCACCACCACATGGCTGAAGTGACTGATCTAATTCTAACTGGCATGTGACCTACACATTTACAGAACTGTAGTTTGTAATTCCATTTACATTGTATGTCAGCACAGTATATGAAGCAATTGGCTTGGCTTACTCTTAGCCATATCACCTAACTTTGACAAAAATACTTTCATAGGAAAATATCAAGTTGGGTATGAGGGAGGGGCTAGGGGAGATCACGCTTGTAAGCTAGCACTCAAGAGACTGAGGCACAGGATGGCTGCAAGTATCAGGCCAGCCTGGGAAAGCAAAAGGTCAGGGAGGTGGCTCATCAGTTCAAGTATGAGGACCTGTGTTCAGATCCCCAGCACCTATATGAAAAGCCTGGTGTGTCGAGTGGATCCCAGAGGCTCACTGGATGGTCAGGTCTAGTGGAAAAGGGAGAGACCTTGCCTCAAACAAACAAACAAACAAAAAAGTGGGGAAGAGATCAAATCTCTAGAGTTCATCTGTACACATATGTGCATATGCATCACAACACACACACACACACACATACACACACACACACACACACACACACAGAGGGAGTTTGAAGCCAGCCTTGGTTCCCCCTGAAATCTAAGCACTTAAGGGGACACAGAGGAAGGAGGATCACCACCAACTTTAAGCCTAATTTATTCTACAAAAGCCAGGACAACATGGTGAGACCCAGTCTCCCCCCCCCCATATATAAGTAAAACAACAAAAGAAAATAAAATACAAACAGAACTTTAAAAAAACAAAGTTAGTAAATCCACTACAAGAAGTCTGTGGGCTCAGCAGTTACTAGAGTACAGCTGGTCAGCCCTGGCGCTGAGGGATGGAACACAGGGCCTTCCTTCTGCTACCCAAGTGCCCTACCACTCAGACACACCTCAGCCTCCCACCCTTTGAACATTTTATGAACTTGAGATAAAGATCGAGAACTTGTTTTACAACCCTTCCCCACCACTGCTGGGGAGCAAGCCCAGGGGCCTTGTTCCTGTGAGTCAGGCAACCCCTCCAGAGATACATTCCAGGCTTTCTATTAAAGGATAAAAATGAAAGTCATAACAGAAGTAACAGGAGAACCATGAAAAATTGGACCATCTATGCAACAAAAGAAATGACAAACTATCAACGGACACAAGAGAAGCAAGAGGCCAGGAAGGCCCTGTTTCCTGCGGTGAGCTCTCCTTGTTTAGATTCCCGCTGGCTCTGCATATGGGGTGGGGAGGGACTGGGGTCAGGGCAGGGTGGGGTAGAGAGTGGTATAGTTTGCTTTCTCTGGGGACAATGCTCCTCAGGCAACCAAAAGCTCTGAGGACTTCCTCCCGGGACTTCTTAGCCTTTGATCATGTGACTTTGGGACCAGCTTGCCCTAGCTGTATCCTTGGTTGTGTATAAGGACCACATGGAATGCTGCTGTAGAAAATCCTTTGAAAAGATCAGTCTACTCACCTGTCAGTCCCCACAGACAATCCTTACTCCTTCAGAGGCAAAACCACAGTGAACAAAGTAACACTCACAATATGAGAAATCGGAGGCTTGGAGAGGAGGAGAAAGTTTCCTAGAGGAGTGGACATGTCTTAAGAGAGGAAAATCACCTGTCTCCCTGGTGTGTGTGTGTGTGTGTGTGTGTGTGTGTGTGTGTGTGTGCCCAAGGAGGCTAGAGGCATCAGACACCCCTGGATCTGGAGTTTCAGGCTGTTGTAAGCTGTCTCAGGATTTGGAGGTTGGAAACCACATATGGGTCTTCTAAAAGACTGCTGAGCCATCTCTCCATCCCTTCCTCCTTTTGTTTTGAGACAGGATCTGTCTGGCTGGGATTAAAGGTGAATGCCACCACACCAAACTAAGAGGATGTTTTGAAATAGTGCTCAAGTAGAAATGAAAGACCATTTAAAGGGTAGTTTAAGGCCAAGGAGGGGTGAGAAAGAAAAAGGCAACAGAGAGAAACTTCTTGCACGTTACCTTGCAGCAACTGTTTCAGATGATGAAATCCTCAACTATGCATGCACTCCACTGGGTCAGCCATTGCAGGCTAGAGGAGACACTAATGAACAATGCATTTCAATCATAATCTAAAGCCCCTTGCTTACTTTATTTTCAGAGAACAACTCGAGGAACTCAGTTCTCTCCATTACATAGATCCCAGGGAGGGATTGAACTCAGGTCATCAGATTTGGTGGCAAGCAACTTTACCCACTGAGCCCTCTTGCTGGCCCATCGATACATACAATCAGAAGAGTAGGTGAGGTTAAGAAGCTGGGTGTGGGGTGTGGTTCAAACACGAAAGTTTGCCATTGATCCACATCTCCACTCTAACCACTGTACTGTGACCTCCAGGTTTTTGTTTGTTTATTTTGGGGGTGTTTTGTTTCTTTTGTTTGTTTGTTTGTTTTTCGTTTTTTGAGACAGTCTCTTCTATCCCAGGCTGGCCTCAAGTTTGTTTTATAGTGGAGAATGACCTTGAACTCTGAATTGTCCTGCCTCTAACTTCTACTAGGATTATAAATGTGCCCCTCATTATCTGGCTTATGCAGCGCCGGTGACAGAACTCAGGGCTTCCAACATGGTATCAAGCAAGCACTCTACCATATTGAGCTGCACCGCAGGAGGGTGAGGAGGCACATTTTTTGGTCCAACAGCATGGTGGAGCATTCAACAAAATAAAAACACTATAAGTACTTCCAAGGTACCTTGGAGACAAGATATTGTTTGTAAAGAAAGGGAAAAATCCCTTCAGAGAGAGAGAGGGTGAGTGGTACGGAAGCTATGGAGGGGACAGGCAGTGTTTTTCAGCACGGGGTGTGCCAAGTCCAGATGTGGTCTCCAGATACCTCCAACAGGCATACGTGTTGTTTCTCAAAAAGATATTGGGGGTAGGGTGCACGCTCGTGGGTAGTGGAGGGACAGAGACAAAGTTTGCCTTATTATCAGGGAGACCAGGGAGAAAGGCAGGGAAAGGAGGACGAGACCAGCTGGATCTTGTAGTCACTGAAAAAGACTATGGAGCCCCTTGAGACGTTTGTGCAGTTCTTTTGAGTGGTATGTTTGGCGAAGAAGATGTGCGTGCTGTGAGAACCAAGGTCCTCTCTGCATAATGACATAACTCCAAACTCGTGGGACAAGGAGGGTGAGGATCACTAGCAATATGCTACGTAGATGGTTGAGTTCCGCTTCCTAAACTGTGCATCTTTCTCCGGTTCATCATTGCGCAAGGAGCCAAAGGCTGTCTGGCAGGATGCACCGGTCCAGCCCAGGGCTCCCGCCCTAGCTCCAGCTTAGAGCATCAGGTGGGACCTATGGCATAGGCAGAAGAGTCTGAGGGGTCTCTCTCGGACCTGCAGCACATGAACCCTCCGATCGGTGGTCCCAATGCGTTTACAGGTTCCAGTAGGGACAGTCAGCTTGGAGGCAGAACCCCCAGAGCACACGTAGCACCCCTCTGTGCTATGCATTAATCCAGTTTCCCAGGGACATGCAGCAGGCCTCGGAGAGCGGCCCGGGTCCCCCAGACGTGGCAGTCCGGGCCCCCCCACCTCGCAGACTACAAGTCCCAGCAGCACCCGCAGCTAGTACCTCCCGCCAAGCCGCGGAGACCCCCCGGTCGGTCCCAGCCACGGGGAGCGTGCTGCGCTGGGGCCGAGCCGGGTAGGGAGGCCGGTCCCGCGGGCGGGGGCGGGGCCGGCTCCGCGGCTTCTCCCGCCGCCGCCGCCAAGGGGAGTTTCCAGGAAGTGGCCATATTGGATCCATTCAGCCGCAGCCGCCCGGGCGGAGCGCGTCCCGCAGCCGGCTCATCCCCGCCGCGGCCCCGGCGATCCCCGCAATCAGCCCGCCCGGTGCGCAGCTCGCCATGGCGGCCACTGACCTGGAACGCGTCTCGGTGAGGCTTGAGGCGCGCTAGGGCACGGGAGGGGGCGCGAGGCGGGCTGTCAGCACTGCCCGGCGGGGTCTCGAACCCCGGGACCTGGGAGCCAACCCCGGGAGGGTGTCTCGGAGTGTTGGGCTTCGCGCGAAGTAAGCTCCTTTCGCGGGAAGAAGCCGAGATCTGGGCTTATCAGGGCAGGTGTGAAAACTGACTCTTGTCCAGAGGGGAGGATTCCGGACGCCCCCGACTCTTCTCTCCCAGGGTGTTCCTGCACCTCTGGGGACTTGCCTTTGCCGCGTAAGGTGCTGTATGTTATCTAGGTGTAGAGAGTGAGGATGGAGCCCCAGGGATCCAGGGATTTTTCTTCCCCCAGCACAAACACACATTCCCGAAAGAGCTCAGGAGAGTTGCAGACTTTGGGTCGGAAGAACCCAGGCCCGCTGCTCATCTCCTCCACTGCCCTCCCGAGAACCTGGATCCTGGGTGCGACTCCAGACAGGTCCAGGACCTCAGTGGTAGACTCTGGCTCTGCGGCAGCCATTCCCAGGAGCTGAAGTGATTCCAGATCCAAAGCATTGAGGGTTTGTTTGGGCCCCAGTCTGGGTCTGCCTCTCTCTAGGCTGACGTCCCTTGGTGGTCCTAAGAAGGATGTCTGTGAACTTGAGCCAGGCCATAGCATGCGGAGGGAGGCCTTTTGGGGGGGTTGTCTGTACTCTCTTGGTGTCTAAGGCTGGATTTGGGTGTGTCTGAGAGGCTAGGCTGTGACGGTGAAGGAAGCTGTGTCCTCTTGCCAGCATGTGAGGCCCTGGTCGACTGGAAGGGGAGGAGGGGAAGGGAGGGAGGAGGTGGAGGAGGGCCCAGGGCTGTTGGAAGGAGGGAGAATTCTGAATGTGTGACCGATAACGAATTGGTTCTGGGGCTAAATAAGGGAGCCAGGACTTATGTAATTTTGCTATAAATACTGTCATCTGAATTTATATATGCAAATTTCTTCTTTAATCTGAAAATACATTTGTTGGTCTTTACGAATATGCATAACAAAGCCAGAGCTCTAGGTTTTGTAATGTGTAGACGGGTGTGTTCTGTGACCCCTGAGGAGGGGGCTGTGTGTCTGATAAGTAAGTTTGCTACGTGGGGAACAGAGACGCAGAGGCTGGGCCAAACCAAGGTCCACTTCACTCCCGTGGCTGTAAAATAGAATTTATGTACTGCAGGAAAACAGCTGAGCCCTTATAAACCTGCCCAGTGGATGGAGACCAAAAGGTGTGTGTGTGTGTGTGTGTGTGTGTGTGTGTGTGTGTGTGTGTGTCTGTCTGTCTGTCTATCTGTCTGAGCGCTGGGTTTTCTGTGCTTAGCTAACCAGAAGGTTAAGTCTGTTTTGTATTGAGGTCAGAGGTTTGTCTAACAGTTGATATTGTTCAGATGAGAGTATGTGTAAAGCAGCTAGCTAGCACCAGTGGCCTGAGAGGATTCCTAGAGATACCACTTGTTGGTCATGGGACCTCTGGCAAGCTGTTTAACCCTCGGTGTTCTCATTTACACAGTAAGAGAAAAGCATATGTCCCTCATAGAGTTGTGTGGATAAGGACTCAGTAAATACCCAGCCATGTGTGAGATGGCTGCAGAAAATGTCTTTGCCATGGTCCCACGGTGGCCAGAGATATCCTCAGAGGGCCAGCTGAGCGTCTACATTGTACAGCTGCTGCTTGGGAAGATCTTGCTTCTGTTTACTTTTGAATCATTTCTGTAGGAAGTCTTCATATTATCCCCATAGTGAACCAAAGCACAGAGTGGGGACTCAAGTCCAGCTAACCCCGGAATCTTGGGGCCTTGCTCAGTATGATGGTTATGCCAGAGGGATGGATGCCTTCCCGGCCCTCTGCACTCTGGGCCATCAGCCTCCTGGGAGGACTTGGATGGAATTGAATTTGGGTGGAGATGTTGGGTGGAGTTTGGCTGGAATTTAGTACTCTGGTCTCTTTCTTCCCTTCCTTATCTTCCTGGGAAGGTAATTTCCTCCCTTACCAGTGCAAAGCGGTACTGATTCCTTAAAGAGTTTTTTGAAGGTTATCTGTAGTTTTTGGCTTATTGGAAGCATGTTGGATATTTTTCCAGCTGCAAGGTTTGGTGGCACGTTTGGCAGGTATCAACTGCACCTCTGGCTTGTGCAAAGGTGGTCAGACGGGCCCCTGATGACCTGTAAACTGCCTTAGTCTGGAGTCTACAAGATCACACAGAAGACTTTGGGCTGTAGCTTGGGGTGGAGAGCTTACTTGTGTAGGAAGTCCTGGGTTCAACCACCTGTGCTGCCTAGATTTTAAAATGAACTCACACAGCAATGTGCTTTGAGATGAAGGTGTGTTGGTATCTCTTTTTGTTTTTGAGTTGGGGTCTCTCTACATAGTCCTGGCTGTCTGGATCCCACTATGTAGACAAGGCTGGCCCTGAACTCACAGAGATCTACCAGCCTCTGTCTCTCAAGTGCTGTGTCACACCTGACAGTGTGTTGGTATTTTGACTTATCCTTACCAGCATGGTATATACACATAGGCCTATATTATATTCTATTTGTTTGTTGTGCGTATCTGAGTATGTATGTATGTATGTATGTATGTATGTATGTATGTATGTGGGTATGCTTGTGTGATGGTGTGTGTGCTGAGGTTAGAGGACAACTTTCAAGTCCCTCATCATATGGGTCCTGGAAATGGAATTTTGGCTGTCAGATTTGACAGCAGGTACCTTCTTGCTGGCCCCACATCTCTGACTTCTGACTGGGTCCTGCTCAGCCGTAGGTCAGCTCAGAGGCTTAGGTTGATGGCTGTGCATATGTACATGGGATCAGCCCTCAGCAGGTTCTGTCATCTCTTGTCTTCCTTGGGCCATCGGACTCCTGGCACACTTTTGGGGTCCCTCTCTTCTTAGATTCTGACTCTGAGGCTCACTCTTCTCCAACCCTGACCAGCTCCTGTGACTCCTGTCTGCATCTAACGGAACCAGGTTCAGACTGCTAGGTGAGGGACCCTGTAGGTCCCAGCAAAGTGAGGATGTGCGGGGGAGAGGAAAGAAACGTGAAGCAGCCTCATACTTGGCATTCTTCCTAGCCAGCCGCTCACCCCCCATCTCCGCTTTATCCTCAGCGCCATCTGCTACATCCGTTGTCACCCTGTAATCTTGACACTTCCCCAAAAAGCATGCTATCCAAGGAGTGCCTATTCTGTCCTGAAGCGAGATGTGGGAAGCAGCCTTCTCACCCCAGTGTGGCTCAAGGGTCCTGTCCCCTAGGATCTCCCTATCCTGTGAAAATGACCTTGGCAAGCCTCTCTGGGCAGAAACGATAGCTGAGAAAAAGGTGTCTGTGTAGCTCCCAGTGCATTGAGGGGTCACATGTGAACGCCACAGCCAGAGATACAGCTCCACACCTTTCTCTAGGAGGTAGGGTTGCCTTTTCCTTCCTTCCTTCCCTACCTCACACACTAGGGGCCAACCTTACTAGGACCTTATGAGATGGACCAGAGCTATGAGTCTGGTGAGGGGTTGATGACCCAAGGAAGCATCCGAGCGTGGACTGTTTGGGACAGGAAGAAAGACGATAGCAAGAGACTGACCCCAGAGCCAAGGAGAACGCAGGGCTTGTCCTAACACTTTGGATGGGCAATGGATGTTTTGTGCTCATTGGTTTTTATGTCAGCAGGCTGAGATTGAGTGAGGAAGCAGATTTTGGTTGCAGGCCATTCAAAGATGGGCCCAATACCCAAATATATAAATACCCTTCCACCTGAGGGCCCCTTGAGGTGATTGACTTCTGAGCCCTAGGATGAACTAGGGAGTGGTCTGTGTTTGGGACAGTAACTCCCAGATGTCTTTATGACTGAAGTCCAGCTTCCTTGGGGCCATGCCCCAGAGCAAAGAAGCAAGGACCAGCTGGCCTCCAGGTGTCTCAGCTTCCTGCTTCCTGCTGCCTTTAGGGTTTTGGGACACACACCCCCCCAGCCACATCTTACAGTGCACTAGCTTTGTGGATAACCAGATGTGGAGCTGACTAGGGGGTGGGGAAACACATCTGCTTGAAGAATGGGATGTCTCCAAGAGTCAGAATGCTCTCCTGGGAGCTGGGATCCTCTCTATTAGCTTCTATAGGAGTTGTGTGCATCCTCAGGACACGTGTGAGGAAGCCTCCTTGGGAGGTGACAGCAGAGAACAGGGCAGAGAGCTTCTTGGCAATAACTACAGTTGCCTTGCTTGCCTTCAACTGGGTATTCTTAGGATGAGAAGCTTCCAGGTACATATTAGGCTTTATGAGCCAAGTTAGGTGAACAGAATCAGAGGAAGTAAGTGTCTTTCTCTGATCATGTTCTCCAGCTGTTCTTGGAGGGGCCTTCGGGTTGTGGGCCACTGGGAATCTGGGCTTTAGGGGAACTGTGAGATGGACCCAGAATTCTCAGGGACAGAGAAGACCCTTTGTCTGCTGTTGGGGTGAATGGATAGCAGAGATGAGGCATAGCTGAGCCTCCATAGCTGCCTCTGGCCATGTTGGTACAAGGACACCACTCTGGGACCTGCCAGGACCATTATCCAGCCTGTGGTGGTAAACAAGTCAGGGAGATTCGGGAACCCACATTCCCCTTCTATGGCTGGTGTTTCATTCACAAGGAAATGCTGCCTCCTTCTTTGAATGGTTGGACCACTTGTGGCTGTGCCCATTGGCAGACAGCAGTGGTTGCCCCTAGAGTCAGTCCCTAGCCAAGCGGAAAACTGGAGCTGCCGTGCCTTCTGCAGCAGAGCGCCCCATATGTGCAGTGGCTGGATGGGACATTTTTCTCTTCGGCAGCACATCAAAGCCTAAGAAAGTGTCTGCGTCCCAGGCCTCGGTGGCAGGTGGTGGGGACAGGCTCAGGAACTCCGCTCTTTTGTTTCTGGGAAACCCGATTTTGGTAGATGTGTCAATCAAACCATCCCTAGTTGATGGGCTACCACTTGGCTGTAGGAAAATGAGAGTGTCCTGGACAGAGAAGTGTAGGACCAAGTACTGGGCCAGGGAGAACCCAGTCTTCCTACAAGAGAGTGGGTAATGGCCAGCCGGGTCCAGCAGCCCTCCCTGTTGTTAACCATGTGGGCACCATGATAGCACTATGAAGGTTGATCTGAGTCTGAGTCTTCCTCCCAGGTGTTCTGTTGCTGCTTCTGTAGGAGAGACGCTGCGGCCCAGGTGGCCACTGGATTGAGGACAGGTGTTCCCTGCTTCTGTTCTCTCCAGGCCCAGGATGACAGCTTCTCTGGCTTTTCTCTCTCCCATACAACCTTTTAGTTATTTCCCGTGACCTCTGACCTGGGGTTAGAGGCTTGCTTGGAATCCTGGGACCAGAGCCCAAGCCTTTCCTGGGAACATTCCTAGGATTCCTCTTGGGCTCAAGGACAGTTGTGCTTAACACCACAGTTCTGGCCTGAGGCCTCTACTCTGGCTATTTTTAAGGCCTAGACTGCTTGGGAGTAGTAGCTGAAGCCACTTGGTGCCAGGAACATGGGTGGAGAAAGCTCCCAGTGGTACAGTGATTCGTGAGGAGTGGGCTTTCTATCTAACTGGCAGGCTGCATCCAAGGATGCCTTGAGATGAACAAGAGGAAAAACCGTTCTGAATTTTAAACCCTGAGATAGTCTAGGGGGCCAGCCGATGCTAGGCACAGAAGCCAGAAAACATATGTGTTCAGAGACCACAGCACTAGAGTAGCGTGTGGAAGACCTAGCGTTAGGGAGCTGCTCAGCATCCCAGACTCAGGAACCACATTTCTTAGATTGGGTGTCTGCTTTGATTCCCTCCCCACCACCAGCATAGTTTGGGGTTCTTTATTCATCTGCAGCTTCGCCTGTCTTGTTGGTGTGTGTACTTCAGCAGATTTCCAGTCTCTGAAGATAGTCTGTCTTTGTGTGGGGGCAAGCTGTGAGACCCAATTTCTCCCTAGATGCCACCTCGATTCTTGGTAAAACAGGCAGTTCCTCGTGTCTGTCAATTAGGGCTGATCCCGAGGGTTCAGAAAGAGCAGTTCTAGTCCAGGACAGGGATGTCCCAGTTACCCACTGGGCTGTATAATAAACAAGGTCCTCTGCTTTGTTCTAGATGGCCAGGCATGAAAGATTGCACTTTCTTAGTTTGGGTACTTTCTCTGATGTGCCAAAGAAAGGATGACGTAGAAACCTTTGGCTTTGCTCAATATCCAAGAGCTTGTTAGTGATTAAAGAGGGGATCTTGGCCCTGTGCAGATTTTATTGTGTGCAGATCTCAAGTACCAACTGTCTCTGTCCGGGGGAGGGGGGGTTCGAAGATGTTTAGAGCCCCTAGTGAGCACCCTAGGTTGCTAGATATGAAGGGGGCCAGAGTCAGCAAGATCTACCCCTGTCTCGGGCCTGCCAGCCTAAAGGCTTGATCTCATGGAAGAGTCAATCATGCCTCCATGCCCCCAGAATGGAGTGGACATATCATTTCCCCAGCTCTCTCTACCAGACTAGTCTGCCAGACAGTAATGTCCAGATACATTCTCCAAAATGCCAAACCCTCTGTTGGTCCCAATATTCTCTTTTTTCTTTTGGTTTTATTTCCTTCTTCCTTTTCACATCTTCCTTTTTGAGACAGGATCTCACGTAGTCCAGGCTGCCCTCAAGCTTGCTAAGTACCTAAGGATAGCCTTGAATTCCTGATTTTCCTGTGCATCTCAGTGCTGAGATTACAGGAGTGTACCACTGTCCCTACTTTCTACTTAATGTTCACATCTTTCTTTTCTTTTCACTTGGTTTTGTTTGAGGGAGGCACTAAGGATAGAAATTGGGGCCTAACGATGGTTAGGAAGGGCTCTACCACGAGCTACATCCATAGCCCTTGGTAATCCAGGCTAGCCCTGAAACTATGATCCTTCTGCCATAGCCCCTTCAGCATTTGCTACTGGTATGTGACACCAAAGCTGACTTGTTTGTAGGTTTGTTGTTGTTTCTGTTTCTCTGTGTAGCCCTTGCTGTCCTGAAACTCACTTTGTAGACCAGGCTGTTCAAGATCCAACTGCCTCTGCCTTCTGAATGCTAAGATTAAAGGCGTGAACCACCAGCACCTGGCTTGTTTGTGTTTTGAGACAGGGTCTCTCTAGGTGGTTCAGGCTAAACTTTGAACTCCTGATCCTTCTGCCTTAGCCTCCCTGACACTGGGATTGCATGTATGTGTTGCCGTGGCCTTCCTGCTGTTGTATTCTCACAGTTGACTGCAATCCCAGGCCGGTGGCAACCCTGGGCCATGTCTGAACATTGGCTCTGCCATTTCCGCCGCCTCTTTCTGGAAGTTGCGATTTTTCAACAGAGTAATGTGGCCAAGAGTGTAAGTTTCCGGATCACGTTGTCTCTGGTCAGATCCTGAGCAGTGTGGCCTCCTGTATGTAACTGTCTCACAATGCCCCAGTGGTCTTGTCTGTACAGTGGAGAGAAACCATATTGCAGTCAACCTCATGGAGCTGCTGTTTGGAGTAAGTGGGATGGAAGCTGTGTATTTCAGAACTTGTAAGTATTAGCTGTAACTGTGATGGTCATCAGCATTGCTATATCGATCCTCTTTGGCATTTATGGTGCTTCCTTGGCCTCTATGGCACTTGAGTTTAGAATAAGCCTGGGGTCAAGGATGTAGTGCTCTCACCTTCTCACTGCCCCAGTGCCTGCCACACAGCAAATGTGTCCACTGGTGACAGAATGAGATGGATTGGAAGCTTTCCTAGTGCAGCAGAAGCAGAGTGCATTGGCTAAGGGTTTGTTCTGCTCTCCATCCCTGCTGGGCTGGTTGGTGGTGCACATGGTGGGAAATACTAAGTGAGAGACTGTAGCACTTTTGGGGTTTAGTTCATGCACAGTTGTTTTTTTGTTTTTTTTGTTTTTGTTTTTTTCGAGACAGGGTTTCTCTGTGTAGCCCTGACTGTCCTGGAACTCACTCTGTAGACCAGGCTGGCCTCAAACTCAGAAATCCGCCTGCCTCTGCCTCCCAAGTGCTGGGATTAAAGGCGTGCGCCACCAACACCCGGCCCATGCACAGTTGTTCTTAACAGTGGCTGGTGACCTCCATTCTTCAATGAGCCTGTAAACTCAATGCCTGGCCTTCTTTTCCCTTCTTAAAGTTTCCGGAGTCTCCCCCCTCTCTCCTGTTTCTGTGCATGTGTTGTTCCATGGAGACTAGCAGTCAAGGCTTCAACTGCAGTGTTCTACTCCACTAGCGTATAGGCCAGACATGTAGAGAGATGGGAACACGGGGGAGCTCCATGACTGCTTTGGCACATTCTTGGCCCGGCTGCCTTTCGTGAGGCGGCTTTAGTCTTAGGCTAGCACCCCAGATGTTCATAAAGTCCTCCCTGAGCCACTTTCTTTGGCATCATGCTGATTGTCTACCACCAAATGGCAGGGCTGTTCCCCAGCAGGAGACCTGATATTCTATCTGAGTCCTGGCCACCACATCATGTAGGGGACACCTTGGTTGTTACTATTTCTTCCTGTGTTATGACTGCTCAGGCTAGCGGACACTTTGCCATAAGTAGGACATTTTGGGTCACGAGTAAGTGATGCCAAATGTGTGATCAGGAAAGCCAGCAGTAGTGAGAGTCATCCCTCAGTAAAGCCAGAAGGTCACATCAGTCTCCTAAGAACAGAGAAGGACACTGTCCCTGTAAAGGCAGTAGCCATGTCTCTCTCTACATGGGGGCATCAGAGTTGATACCCACTCTGGTCCTTGATAGACTTGGGAGAACATAGTGCAGCTTCGGCAATAACTTGGGGGTGATGATCACCTTGTCCTCTACACCTTCCATGGAGAGAGCCATGTTGTCTGACGGAAGATCAGGCTAGACTGCTATAGCCTTGGTGGGTAGGCTTCTGTAGTCCTCAGTGCTGCTTTTAGCCTCTGGAGCCCAGAATTGTAAGAAAGCTGGGGGAAGTGAGACATAGGCTGGCCT
>NW_021604703.1:2832171-2840377 GCF_004785775.1 Grammomys surdaster | reverse complement strand
CTCTCTCTCTCTCTCTCTCTCTCTCTCTCTCTCTCTCTTTTTCCCTCCCCACTTCCTCTCTCTTTCTCTTTCAAGTTCTCTGCTGAGGTGTGTGTGTGTGTTTTTCCAGACACAATTGACTTGGTCAGTTTTGGCGGCAGACTACAGGATGTTGGATTGCATCCTGATTGTGTCACCCTTGGACCGAGAACATGAATAAATATGCAGCCTTCTCGGCAAGCCTTCTCGCCTTCAATTTTAGAGATTTTCGTTCTCACCTAAAAATAAGCTTCAGACTGTTCTGTCCTGCATTTGATCTGCAGGCTGCCACAAGCAGGAAGGAAGACTGAATAACGAAGTCCTGTGTGAGGTGGGCAGGTGACACCTTTCGTGTGGCAGTAGTTGAAGATGGTGTTCATGAACTTAAAAATGGGCAGTGGTGTCATGGCCGGCGAGTGGGGGAAGCATAGGGAGCATGGCTTCCCCATCCCATGGCAATCTTTCTGAAGTGGGGGAAGAGGTGGCCAACCAGGATGCATAAAATGTTAAGGATTGGTGCCAGGAAACAGGACCACTGTCTGGGATGGCCTGCTGTGCGGTGTAGGGGCCAGCTAGGGACAGGTACCAGCAAGAGGACAGAGATGGAGACACCCCCAGCCCCACCCCCAGAGCCCGGGAGTTCAGGGAAGCTGCTGAGCTTAAAAGGTGGACTTTGGGGCTGAGAGATGGCTTAGTGGGTAGAGGCACTTGCCGTCAAGGCTGCTGCCTTAAATTCAGTCCCTGGAATCCATAAGGTGGAAGCGGAAACTGATGAGCTGTCCTGTAACCCCTACAGGAGCTTTGTCACATGTGCGAGCCCCACACCCAATAAATAATAAGTCAGTAAGTAAGTAGATAAACAAATGAATGAAATGAATGTAAAAGAAGGGGGAACACAGGAACGAAACACCTCAGTTGGCAGTATGCTCACCTAGCATGCACAAAGCCTTCGGTTTGATCTCCAGCACCACATGAAACTAGGTAGGGCAGCAAGTGCCTGTGATTCCAACACTGGGAGATGGACGCAAGAGAGTTAGAGTTCAAAGTCATTCTTGGTACAGCAAGTTCAAAACCAGCGTGAGCCTGTCTCAAACCAAAACCGAACACCCTCCTCACCCCAACACACACACACACACACACACACACACACACACACACACACACACACTGGAGTTTAGAAGTAACCAGTGGGTGGGGGAAGGTCCAGTGTAGCTCTGTTGTTTGTGATGTGGGCATGAAGAAAAGAGAGCTGCCTGGTGGCCCTTTGTCAGGTTACGTATGCAGCCCTGAGGGGACTTGTCCTGAGTGGGGAGACTGAGACATGATGCCCTGGGGATGGCAGTAAGGAGGAAGGGTTATTACGAAAAATAGGTTCCAACAAGAGTCTTTGGAGAAAACAGGTTTAGGGCAAACCTGGCTTATTTGAAATGGGTAGAAAGGTCACATAAAATCTAGGATGCTTATAGACATAGGTAGGCATGATTGATACAGGGGTAAATAGCCTAAGGCAGGTTGGGTTTTTTGTGCCAGAGGCCAGACTGGCTAGAGAGGTACAGGGTGTGGCTGCAGAGGGTGGGTGTCCAGGTGCTGAGGAGGCTCTTGGGTAGCAGAAGCCACAGGGCCTCCTATCTGCCCCTGACTCCTTTACCCACACAGTGTTGTGTCCATATTTACAAAAGGGTTGCCATGACACCGCTGAGAGCTCCACTTCGGAGCTGTGGACATGGGAGACTGAAGCCCTGTGCATCTTCCTGTCCCCGGTGGTGAGTAGGGCATAGGCACTGAGAAAGAGGCATGGTTCTGCCCAACATGGAGCCCTGTGGGCCTGGAACCTATTTTCAGGGCAACATCTACTACCACTGCCAGGGAAGCCAGAGCAAGTGTCCACATAGGTGAGTCCGGCCGTGACTCTGTCTTTGGGCTTTATCATTTCTCTTAGTGGTGCAGACCAAATCCAGTGGCTCTTGCACACTCAGGACCTGCACCCTCATCTCTGCTGAGGTCAGGCCCCCACACTCTCTCCCAGAATCTCCTTTTTAAACAGCCATGGCTTTGGTAAGAGCCTGATGTCTCCTGAGACCACCACTGAGAAGGAAGCAGAAGCCTGTTTGAGCCCCAGTTTTGGCTCCATCCTTAGGAATCTTGGTTCTCCTCATTAGGTCCCTGCAAGAACTCCATGTTGGATTCTGGAGCAGTGGGAAGCAGCTGCAGAGGATCACCAACCCAGCTGACAGGAGAGCCCTCCGAGGCACTCAGTTAGGAGGGACTGGGAAAGAAAGGCCTATGAGGGAGTGGCAACATTCCCACCCTCCTCAGAACTGCCTGCTGGAATATACACTCTCCAACCTGGGCCTCTTGGGCTATTTAAGATACAGAGGAGGGCTCGGGATCTAGCTGAACTGGCAGAGTGCTTACCTAACATGCATAAAGCCCTGGGTCCCTAGTAACACATCAACCAGGCATGAGCTGCATGCCTGTAATATCAGCACGAAGGTGGTGGAAGCAGAGATTGGAAGCTGAATGCCATTCTTGGCTACAGAGCAAATTCAAGGCTATTTTGGACTACATGAGTTCCTTTTTAACGACTAAGACCAGGGAGCTGGGTGTGGTGGCACACGCTCATCATCTGAACACTTTTTGGAAACCAGACAATGGGATACCAAGTTCAAGGTGGGGGGCTCAGGGACCCCTCTGTAGGAATGTGGCATGGTGTTGGAATCCTGGACACTTCGAGGTGTGTCCTGGGCTGTGCTGAGAACACAGGCACCAGGGTCAAGGCTAGTCTCACGGAGACACATCTTTTCCTGGGGGCTCACTGTCTTGCTGTGTTTTTTCTTGGCAGAATGCAGAGCCTGAGCCCCGGAGCCTGTCCCTGGGTGGCCATGTGGGGTTCGACAGCCTCCCTGACCAGCTGGTCAGCAAGTCAGTCACTCAGGGCTTCAGCTTCAACATTCTCTGTGTGGGTAAGTGGTCTGGTCAATGGCAGAAGGTGGGTGAGACTTCTTGGAGCCGGTGCTCTGCTGTGCTGGCTACCTATCAAGCTGGGGCTGGGGCTGGGGCTGGGGCTGGGGCTGGGGCTGGGGCTGGGGGCTGGGGGCGGGGGCTGGGGCTGGGGCTGGGGCTGGGGCTAGAGGTTCCCAAGCAGAGGGAAATCTTGGATCCAGGCTTTGGTTTTGCCTTTGCCAGGGTCAAGAATGGGATTAGGTCCAGGATCTGACTCAGAGTTGCCACAAAGAGGAAACAGAAATGAGCCTATGAAAGTGCTGTCTAAACACTAAAAAAGGGTGTTTATCATTAGAGAATCACTGTCACTAGTTCATTCATTTCCTTTATTTAAAAAAAAATTCAGGGCTGGAGAGATGGCTCCGTGGTTAAGAGCACTAGCTGCTTTTCTAGAAGACCCAGGTTCAATCCCCTGCACCTATATGGCATCTCATACCTGTCTTTACCTTCAGTTCCAGGGGACCCATCGTAGCAGGCATGCATGTGGTGCACATATCTGTGCATGCAGGCAAACACCCAGACACATAAAATAAATCTAAATAAGAAAAATAAACAAATTTAAAAAAATTCACAAGGCTACAGAGATGATCCAGTGGGTAAGAGCACCTGCTGCTTTTCCAGAGGACTGGACATCTGTTCCTAGCACCAACGTCAGCTTATAGCTCAAGTTCCAAGGAACCTGACAGCTTCTTCTGGCCTCCATAGGCACATGCTCACATAAATAAAAACAAATCTTTAAAGAATTTCTCCTTCTTACCATGTGGCAAGGATACAGTGGTGAGCCAGACCCTGCTCTGACACCAGACCACAGAGTACCTCTCTAATACATACACTTTGGAGCAAACACAGCTGGATGGGGGTGGGAGTGGGGCTCCATGTGTCCAAGGCACAAAGACTCCGCAAAGCCGTCTGAAGGTATCCCTTGGGAAGGAGACCATGTGGACCTGAGGCTGCCCAGGCTACAGGGACCAGCAACTGATGGTTTCAGGTCCTGTTCCTGTGGACCTATGACTGCCTTGGCCTAAGAAGGATGATGCCCAGAACAGGCTATATGTTTTGTGACTAGGTCCCTTTGAAGCCAGCATACGGTAGAATCTCCATAGCCTGATGCTGCCTTCCCCACCTCTTGGGGAAATGCCACATGCCTTGTGCAGTATGTCTTACATCAAAGGCTTCCTTTATGACTCTTCCTTCTGAATATTGTTTTTTTCTTTCTATTTTCCTTCCTTCTCCCTCTTCTATTTTTTTTAACACATTTATTCATTTTATTTGAGGAGCCCATGACAGGGCAAGTTGAGCAGTTGCTTCTCTCCTCCTACCGTGTGCATCCCCCGGAACAAACTTGTGTTACCGGGCCTGGCAGCAAGTGTCTTTACCCTCTGAGCCATCTCACAGACCTGGTTTTGTGTGTGTGTGTGTGTGTGTGTGTGTGTGTGTGTGTGTCTGTCTGTCTGTCTGTCTGTCAGCATGTGCTAGGATGGAGCCCCAGGGCCTTATACATGCCAGGCAAGTACTCTACAACTAGCTGGGCACATGCCTTTAATCCCAGCACTTGGGAGGCAGAGGCAGGCGGATTTCTGAGTTCAAGGCCAGCCTGGTCTACAGAGTGAGTTCCAGGACAGCCAGGGCTACACAGAGAAACCCTGTCTCGAAAAACCAAAAAAAAAAAAAAAGTACTCTACAACTGAGCAACCGGCAGAGACCACCAAGGATGGGCAATGAGGAGTGGAGCAGGAGGCTTCCCTTCTCTCATTCAGGAGCTAAGGGTCTTAGAGCCCACCTCACCTAGTTGCCAGCTAGAGACAGCCTTGTTTTACCTTAGTCCTCATGTCTCTCCCTACTGTCCCCCACACTAGGGGAAACTGGGATTGGCAAGTCTACGCTAATGAACACGCTCTTCAACACGACCTTTGAGACTGAAGAAGCTAGTCACCACGAGGAGTGTGTGCGCCTGCGGCCTCAGACCTACGACCTCCAAGAGAGTAATGTTCATCTCAAACTGACCATCGTGGATGCTGTGGGCTTTGGGGATCAGATCAATAAGGATGACAGGCAAGAGGCGGGAAGGGCGGGCCCCACCTAGCCTCCTCAGTGTTGGCTGACCCCTGTCCTAACTC
Source organism: Grammomys surdaster (assembly GCF_004785775.1). NCBI lineage: Eukaryota > Metazoa > Chordata > Mammalia > Rodentia > Muridae > Grammomys > Grammomys surdaster. Next base: position 2,835,239 of record NW_021604703.1, on the reverse strand, counting down.
TTCTCCAGCACTTCGTGCTTCAAACTGCTCCATATATAGCCCTAAGGTGACCTGGGAAGGATACTGGGGAAGGGCTGAGGTCTTGGGCCATTAGCAGACCTGTTCTTCCTCTGGAAGGCTTTAGGAGAAGGGGTCAACCAGCCTTCTATACCTGATAGGGCAAAGCTGTTCTTGGGGAGGAGAGTGGGAACAGCCTAGCTTGGGCTCTGCACTGCCCTGGCTGCAGCCAGTGTCTGCCTCCCAGGTGATGAAGCTGTTTGTAGTTACAGGCCCATAGTTGATTACATCGACGCGCAGTTTGAAAACTATCTACAGGAGGAGTTGAAGATCCGCCGATCCCTCTTTGACTACCACGACACGAGGATCCACGTTTGCCTCTACTTTATCACGCCCACTGGGCACTCCCTGAAGTCCCTGGATCTGGTGACCATGAAGAAACTAGATAGCAAGGTACATGCCCTTCCTTGTGACCTGACCTCTGCCATCTTCTTCTGGAAGCTGGTATGATGGCTGTGTTTGGCTATGCCGTGGTCAGCTTGGTCCTCTCTGGAGTCTTGGCTCTCCGTGGTCTTCATTGAACTTTTCAGCCTGTTCCAGGCTGGCCCTAAGCCCTTCTCATTTGGAGCCTCGCTCCTTGTTCCTTGTGACTACCTCCTCCCACAGGCCCTCTGCTCAGTGTCCCCTTCCATCTCAGCCCCTTTCTGACATGGCTTCCCCTCAGCTGTCTTCTGAACTCACGAGGAGAGGAGAATGACGACTCAGAATTAGATTCCGAGTGAGGGCAGAGGGCAGTTTCATAGGAGGTCAAGGGAGGTTGGGGTCCTGGAGGACAAGTCCCCCTCCTAGTGATCTCTCAGCCAGCCCTTGTGACTACCTTTCTATCCCAGGGGTTAATTATCACCATGAAATATGGGGTAACCTTGGCCTGGGAGAGTTTAAGCCCTTCCCATAGCTGCTACTCCTACGTCACCTTACCTGCTTAGTGGGTAGCTTGGTCACCACTATTGTTTCTGTCAGGCCCCAGGCCACTTAAGACCTTCAGAGCATCCTGGGTCCAAGTTGAGTATGCCCAGGGTGACCAAACTGCAGGCCCTTTAGAGACATGGCCATTCTTACAGTTCTAGCCATCACCATGGCCACAGGTGGCTGTGGCTCACTGGGAGCCTCTGTCTTCCTGGATTTCTGCTTGTCCACACTTGGTGAGCATCCCTTAAAATAACCAACCGACCTGCTGCCCGTCCCCTGACCTTCACCCTGACCTTCAGGTGAACATCATTCCCATCATTGCCAAGGCTGACACCATCTCCAAGAGCGAGCTCCACAAGTTCAAGATCAAGATCATGGGTGAGCTGGTCAGCAATGGAGTCCAGATCTACCAGTTTCCCACCGATGACGAGGCTGTTGCCGAGATTAATGCAGTCATGAACGTGAGTGGGGGAGGGGGCAGGGTCTCCGGGCTCCAGAGCCAGAGGGCTTAGAGACACCAATCTGAATATCTGAATGAAACACAGCCCCTGGAGATCCTACTTTTCAGAATGTTATCCTTAGCTTCTCCAGCCCAGAGGGGCGGGGGTCACATCCCTCCCGGGGATCGTGTGGGAGTGGGATTAGAGGACTTGTTAACTGGATTTGCACTAAGGGTCCCCTAGATCTGAGTGTCTCAAGTCCTACTCTGGGTGGGAATGTATTGCATGAAGGAGTGAGGAGATGCATGGCCAGGGGGTGGGAATCTGGAAGGAACCAGGCTTACAGTCTTTGTCAGAGAGCTCCTGTCTTCCTGAGAAGAGGACCCCACACACAGGCATACCCAGTTCTCAACAGTTCTCTGAAAGATACAGGAAGCCAGCCTTGTCAAAGGCCTGCAGACCCTCCCTAGAGTGCAGGAGTGGTAAGAGAGTCTGTCCCTGGCTCCAGCGCAGTGCTCACACATAACTGCACCCCTTTTCAGGCACACCTGCCTTTTGCCGTGGTGGGCAGCACAGAGGAGGTGAAGGTGGGGAACAAGCTGGTTCGAGCACGGCAGTACCCCTGGGGTGTGGTGCAGGGTGAGTGTCGGGCAAGTACATCCGCAGCTGCGACTGTAGCTCAGTCTCTTGCCCTGTAAGCTGAGGCCACTAACCACTGTCCTGCTAACCTTCTGCCCTTGGAGCTCTCTGAGGCACCAGGCCACTCTCCTGCTGTTCCTCCACCTGACTCCATGCATACCTCATGCTATGCAGCCACGAGGCACCTAACCATTGTCTGCTGTACCCCCCAGCCATCTGCATGTTTGCTCTGCTCTGTGGAACCACCAAGGCCCCACCCCCACCCCGTCTTACCATCCCATGCCCGTGTGCACACCTGCCTCCAGATGCTTTGGGGGCACCCGACCACTGCCCTGCTGCCCCCTCCCCACCTGTGTGCATGTCTGTCTCATGCCTCTCATGCCCCTGCTTCTAGTGGAGAATGAGAATCACTGTGACTTCGTGAAGCTGCGGGAGATGCTGATCCGGGTGAACATGGAGGACCTGCGCGAGCAGACCCACAGTCGGCACTACGAGCTCTATCGGCGCTGCAAGTTGGAGGAGATGGGCTTCCAGGACAGTGATGGCGACAGCCAGCCCTTCAGGTGATAGCCTGCGCTGCCTCAGCCACTCTTGTTACACCAGCACTTGCTGTCTCAGGCCTGTGAGCCTGCAGGAAGAGGCTGGTGGGAGCCCTGTCCCAGCATCTACCTGACTGCTCGGACTGCCTGCCTCAGTTCTACCTCCGGTCTCTCCTTTGGGTCTCCACAGCCTCCAAGAGACCTATGAGGCAAAGAGGAAGGAGTTCCTGAGCGAGCTGCAGAGGAAGGAGGAAGAGATGAGACAGATGTTTGTCAACAAAGTGAAGGAGACAGAGCTTGAGCTGAAGGAGAAGGAACGGGAGGTGTGTGCCAGCCAGGAGCAGGGCTGGGGGGGGAGTGTCGGAGGGCAGGCTGGCTGGGGTGAGGGTGGGGGGACCTGTGTGCCAGCCTGGAGCAGGGCTGGGGGGGGAGTGTCGGAGGGCAGGCTGGCTGGGGTGAGGGTGGAGGGACCTGTGTGCCAGCC
>NW_021604703.1:2831980-2832161 GCF_004785775.1 Grammomys surdaster | reverse complement strand
GGGTGAGGGTGGAGGGACCTGTGTGCCAGCCTGGAGCAGGGCTGGGGGGGGGGAGTGTCGGAGGGCAGGCTGGCTGGGGTGAGGGTGGGGGGACCTGTGTGCCAGCCTGGAGCAGGGCTGGGGGGGGAGTGTCGGAGGGCAGGCTGGCTGGGGTGAGGGTGGAGGGACCTGTGTGCCAGCC
>NW_021604703.1:2746533-2831580 GCF_004785775.1 Grammomys surdaster | reverse complement strand
CCCCTCTCCACCTCTCTTCTCCTCTCTCTCTCTTTCTCTCACCTGTCCTGCCTCAAACTTAGAGTGCTTCTTATTGGGGCAGACAAAGCACTCAGGACGAGATGTACATGGGGGTTCCCAAGGTTTGCTATCTGCTTTGGGACAAGTGTTCCCCCCTTTTGTAGTCTTGCCCATCCCGATGCCTGGCAGCCCACCTGTTCCTAGGAAGGACCCCAGGCCCAGCTCCCCTCAGCCAGGAGAATTTTATAGTTGCTCTTGGTTTGCTGAGTGTGGAGGTTGAGGTGCAACCACTGTGGGCTTCCAGCTGGCAGCTCTGAGATGCCCCCCCTTTCTTGGGGGAACAGAGGACACAGTCTGTACACTCAAATGGCTTTGTCCTGCTCCCGGCCAGCTTGGTTCAAGCTATCTTGTGAAAGTAGAGGTTGGCAGTCAGTGTCCCCAAATAAGAAACTGGGAGAAGCCCCAGGGCCAGGTAGGTGTGGTGGCACATGCCTGTTCGCAGGCATCTGTACCTCTGGAGCTAGCGTTGGGGCTTAGGTTTAGGACTCCCTCTTGCACTGGTCCACTGGGATAGGGTGGGCCAGGCATGTATTTGGGGAGTGGATGCTTTTCATGGCCGTTTAGGTAAATGACTTTGGTTGGTTTGTACTCATTCATTAAATTTTAATCAATTTTTGCGAAATTACTTCCCAATCAGATTTTGACCCTCAGCCCGGGACGCCACAAACTGAAGCGAGTTCCCTGCTTTGCTCATCACAAATGCCAAACTGACTGCTCTTTCCCAGTGCCCAGTGCTGTCTTTTGCTTCTGTTTGATTTGGTCTGCGTATCTTTTAATGTGTCTGTTTTGTTTTGTTTGTTTTATTTTTATTTTTCAGTTAAAGCACGCACAGATTTACATGTCAAGAGCGGACTTTAGGCTTTCATGTGTTACACTGCTTGAGTTACACCTTGTGACCCTTCTCCCATAACATGGTGTGAGGATGGACTGGGAGCCGGTACAGACTCCAGTGTTCACAGCCTTGCCTTGTCCCCACCTGCTGGCCTCAGGCCACCTGGGCCTGGCCAGCTACCCTTCTCTATGCAAATGTGTCAAAGCCATGAATGCTGGAATCCAAAACTGACAAGGTTTATTTTTTCCAGAGCCGGTGGCTGGTCTTCCATTTACAGTGTCACTATTCCTTGACGGAGCAGTTATGTGCCGCTCTGGTGTGGCCCCAGCCTGTGATGCTAGGCCTAATTGTTCATCATCAAGCCAGCGACTCATGTGGTGCCTGCCCTAGGCGTGGCCTGCGGTCTGGTAGATACATGCTGCAGAATTCGCCTGGTTCCTCTTTATTTTAATTTTTCTAACCTAGAGCTTAATTTCAATAACTTTTTCAACAGTTCTAAATTTTCATTTTGGCACCAGTACAAAAAGAAATAATATCTATCTCTCCCATTATTTTCATAAGTAACACAGATTCCCTGATTTTTTTTTAAACTAAAAAGATCCCTAAACCTTCTTACATAGAGAGCACCCCTATAATATATAGGGAGAGGTGGGAAATAAAGTTCCTATTCTGCCAGTGTTTGGGACTTCTTTATGGACAGAAGTGGGCCCCGAACGAGACCACGCCCAGCGTTTTTACTGTGATTGTAAATGGAACAGCAGCCCCAGACCCTTGTCTCTGCCCTAGAGGTGCTACCTGTGACAGGGACCAAGTGCATGTGTGTTCAGTGTTTGACTCCAAAATAGCCGCCTACTCCCAACCAGTGTGCTTAGTGGGGAGAAGGCTGTCACGTCAAGGTCATTGCTACTTCTTTCCTGGCTGAGTCACAGGGCAGGGAAATAAAGGTGTCTGAAGTATTATGACAATTTGAGAGGGAAAGAGAGAGAGGAAAAACAAAATGCTAGAGAGTAAGACCATCCCCTCCAGCTATACCTCCCAGGTGCACACTTTTAAGAAAGTGGACACTGGGTGTGATGGTACAGTCCTGTAGTGCAGCACTTGGGAGGTAGGAAGCCAGAGGCCAGCCTACACATCGAGGTAGAGGCCTGCTTGGACTATTTGAGACCCTGTCTCAAAAACAAAATGAAAACAAGATAAGTGCTAACAGCCATTTTGCTCTGTTCCTGGTGGTTTGCAAGCCTCGGGTTGAGGATGGGGGTGAAGATTAATGTCCTTCTTAGTGTTGGTACAGCACCAGCCTGGGCTCTGGCCCCCCAACCCCCCCCCAAAAGATACCCTTCATTCTGAAGAGCTGATCACCCAGTGGGCCCCTCACTGAGACCCAGAGGGGGCCACACTGGTTTGTCCTCACCCCCATGCCCCCCTTTATGCGGGGCCTGCTTCACCTCTCCCGGGACCAGTCTGGCTCCTTCTGATATGGTATTTTTTTCAGAATGAGCTGGAGGGGTGGTTGTGAGTTCTCTGAGGCACAACTTTCCAGAGGCCAATGGTACCTGTGAGAAGTACCTCACAGGAGGAGAATTAAGATTTGTTGATGCTCTGAGGAAAAATCCTCCATGACCAGGGTGGATTCTGGCTGCAAGGCTGGACACTTGAACTATTTACAAAGACAGTTTTAAGAATATAAAATTAGGTTAAGGGCCCTGGAAGTTTCTTGAGCGTCACAGCTAGTCCGCCTCTGGTCATGGCGGAACTGATGCTGGACTTTGGTATCTGAGGCAGAGGCGAACTGCAGGCCAGTGGCTCCTCTTAGGGAAATTATATATGTATTCACTTAGGTCAAAGCCTGACCTTCAGAGTAACCTCTCCTAGCCAATATATTCCAGAGACTAGGATAACCCAGAGGATCCACTGGCTGTATAAAAGACAGGATTACAGGCTCATAGACTCTGAAGCCAGCAAATTCTACCACCATGCCCTGCAGCCCACCGAACACGGGCATAACATGTAAGGCTCTTATGCTTAGTGCCCACCTTTGGCCTAAAGCTTGCCAGCAATCCCTGGGGAAACTGGACGAGCATTTTCTAGGATCTAAGTTCCCCCCACCCATGGGTCCCATCAGCCATGGCAAGCTCTTCCCCTGTGTGAAATTTTGTTATCTTTATTTAGCTGAGGTTAAATTAATCTTTGTTGTGCAAGAAAAACATGAAGCTTGCCCCTTGAGGGATGTGACCCATGTACAGCTGGGATTTATGCCTGTTTTTCCCGTCATCTATTGGCTTCAGGAGGACTGCCATAGGATCCCATTGACATTTACTGTTATGTCTTTGGTCGTTTTATTTTGTGGTAGAATCACCATGCAAGTTATGGTCTAAACCTGTACTTTCCAGAGGGGGAAGATGCTGTTGATAATCCTGTCAGCTCCTTAGGCACTTAGGAGGCTGAGGCAGGAGAATCAAAAATTCAAGGCCATAGTGAGCCACTTAGCAAGACCCCATATATGCTGGGCATGACTCATGGCTAGAGAATGTATCTAGCAGACTAGGGACCAAGTTCTCTCCCTAGCACTAAGAAAAGAAAACCAAGTCAACAGCCATCAAGCAGATATATCCCAGGCCAACCAGGATGTGTGTTCTCCCTTGTGCTGGGTGGCATGAATTCTGGCATCCTGTGACTGTGCAGCCTGACCCCGCATATGTTCCTGTATGTTTGTGTGGACTCCCCTTGTTTGGGGCTCATACTGGGTAAGAGGCCCAGGACAGCCAGCTTGCTTGTCTCTGTACGTTCCCATGCATTTCTAAAACCACTCCAGCTGTTAATCCGTTTACTCCTCCATCCATGGACTTGTTTCTGTTCCTTTCCATCCACTTTGTACTCATTTGTTTTCATTAAATTTTGCATTTATTTTGAGTTTTTTATGGTGTCATTTTTGGGCAGTAGCTTTTCTGCTTGAGTCTCTTGAGCCTATTAATATCCTGTGGCTGTGGCAGTATGCAGCCTACTTCCGCTGTGACCTTTGTGGAGGCATACCTGCAAGAATTCCATTTCCTAGTGAATCCTGTTGCAGGGACCTGTGAATGCTTGTGGGCTGGAGCAGTCACAGAGAGAAACTGCAGTCTGTGGCTCTTGAGTTACAAGGTCCAAGACTGAGAGGAGGCGTGCACTGCCCCCCCCCCCCCAGGAGTTTACAGCTTTATTAAGGAAGCTTGGCTTGAGATAGCTCACTGTGTGTTCTCAGCTCTGTCATGTGCTCTAACATCTGTAAGCCTCACCATCCTGTGGTTAGATACTATTGCTGCCCCCAGTTTATAGGGGAAGCTCCAGAGAGGTTTCATGATTACCTAAGGCAACACTGGAAGCAATGGGAAGAGCTTGGGACCTGAATATTGATTATCTGTGTCCTTAATTCCTGAGCTAAAGCTTGGCATCCTGGCAGGATTGAGGGAGAAGAGTGGCAGTGTGGTCATTGTTAAAATCCAATGTGATGGTGTGGGCTGAGGGCCTGCGATGGTTTTGTGGAGGGTGGGAAGCCTGGGAGACAGGGCTGGTGTTGGAAAGATCATGCTACCTCTGGGCTATCTTACATCTCCATTTCCTGTGGCCCCAGGCCTTCACTAACCCCTGGGCCTTCCAAGTGGAGACAGAAGGAAAATGGATTGTGTTTATATTAACCAACTGTAGGCATTCCCAGTTGTATGTTGGAGTGAAATGAGTTAGTCAACAAAAACTGAGGCAAGGAGAGCAGACCCCAGCCTCTGATACAGTCTTGGTCTTCTAACGATGCACAGTGATATGTTGGCTTTGGAAGTGGTAGCTGCCCAAGAGGAATCATTTCATTGGTAGCCAGGTGGCAGTGGCACGCACCTTTAATTCCAGCACTCAGTAGGCAGGGGGATCTCTGTGAGAGATCAGTATGATCTACAGAGTTAGTTCCAGGCCAGCCAGGACTACCTAGAGAAAGCCTGTCTTGAAAAAAACAAAATAAAGCAAAGAGGTTTTTTGTTTGTTTGTAGACATACAGAGCAACAGGCCATATCCTTACTCTGGTACGGGGCTCTCAGGACTGCCCTCTGCTTGAGAGTAAGATCAGCTTGGGGACAGGTTATAGCTAGAGCCCCCTGGCTCACAGGTTGATGTGCTATGTAGCAGACACCCAATTGCCACAGGGTGTCCATACTGGTGTAATCCCAGATACACAGTGTCCACTCCCAGATGTTGTCCTCTGGATGAAACAGACAGCAAGCCTACCTTTGCAGCTCCCTCCTCTCGTCCCCTAGGGCCTACCTGGTAGATGGCTATTGACAAGATCCAAGGGCTAGGGTTCCAGGTATATATGACTCTAGTGAGACACGCAGAGTTCCATTAGTGGGAATTAGGTCTCCAACAGCACTTAAAAGCATCCAGAACATGTTTACAGAAACCCCCAATAGCCAGGTGGAACGCCATGTGCCCTCAACCCCAGTATTCCAAAGGCTGAAGCAGGAGGATTTTAGGTTTGAGGTCAGCCTGGGCTGCAATGATACTTGGGCTCGGAAATAATAATAACAACAACAATAATAGTAATAATAAAAAAATAAGGGCTGGTGAAATGGCTCATTAGGTAGAGGGAGCTTGCTGCTAAGCTTGCCAATCTGAGTTTGATCCCTGAGACCCATGTTGTGGAAGGAGAAGAACTAATTCCCACAAACTGCCCTCTGACCTCCACATATATACACATACAAACAAATAAATTGGGGAGGGGTGCTCATAAGCAAAATCAAAGAAACTATAAAATGGTACCCTGGCTTCACAATGTGGCCTTTCTGGTTCCCAACCACGGTGAGCATCTGGCAACAGACTATACCCAACCCCCAACCCTACCCCCATGGCTTAGCACATTCATAAAAGAACTGTTCACAGTGACAAAGCTTCACAGACCACCTCTAGATTTATGGCCTAGTCATTCAAGCCCCTAACTTGGAGACTGACACCGCTCCAGCTGGCATCTTGGACAGCTGGGCTCCACAGCGTTGAGAATGACAGTAGCATAGCTTCAGAGAGGCAGCTGGCTTCTTCCCTGGCATCCTCCAAGTCTCCTCCTCCTCCTGGCAGCATGACAGTCAGGGCAAGCTGGCCTCAGCGCGTATTCAGCCACTCCAGCCTTCAAATCCCTTCCATACATGTCACAGGAGCATCCTTAGCATGAAGTCCTCTGCATGTGGCAACTGTGGGGCTTCAGAGTCCACAGGAAATGCACTACTCTCTGATCTGGACCACCACACTGAGACCCTTGGGTCCGGAGAGACTCCATCCTTTAGAGGGAGCAGGGTAGCTGGGACAGAAGTGCTGCTCCAGGCTGGGCAGTGGTGGCGCACGCCTTTAATCCCAGCACTTGGGAGGCAGAGGCAGGTGGATTTCTGAGTTCCAGGCCAGCCTGGTCTACAGAGTGAGTTCCAGGACAGCCAGGGCTACACAGAGAAACCCTGTCTCGAAAAACCAGGAAAAAAAAAAAAAAAAAAGGGCTGCTCCAATGTTTGGAACAAGTCTAAGAATCTGAAATGACTTGGCCAGGCCTGGCAGGTAGAACAGCAAGAATTGGTCTGTCAGGGAGCCAGGCACACATCTTTAATCCAAGAACTAGGCATGCAGAGGCAGGTGGATCTCTGCTAGTTCTGAGCCATAGTGAGAGCCTGTCTCAAAACAAACAAACAAACAAACAAAAGCCCTGTGCTTCAGGCTGAGGAGGGTTCACCGTAGCTCCAAGGGGCTAGGAACAGCTCTTGCTGAGGAAGGAAAGAGTAAGAGTATAGCCTTTTACCTGGCTTCCTGGTCCCCAGGGACAGGGACGAAAGGCAGGGTCACAGCTTCAGGCCACCTTACCTCTTTGGTCCTGATCTCTCCTAACTTTCTTCTGAGGACTGAAGAACTTCACCAGAGGCTCTTCTAGAGCAGTGGCTCTCAACTTGTGGGTCACAACCCTTTGCAGGGGGGTGGGGAATCAACAGACCCTGCCACGGGGATTACATATTTGATATCCTGTATACCAGATACTTATATTAGGTTCATAACAGTAGTAGAATTGCAGTTATAGAGTAGCAACAAAAAATGTTATGGTTGGCGGGGGGTGGGGTGGGGGGGGAAGGGAGGTGTCACCACACCATGAGGAACTATATCAAAGGGTCACAGCATTAGGAAGGTTGAGGACCACTGCTGTGGAGCCTTCTCCCAGTCTCATTATGAGACTCAAAGCCAAAGAATCTATCAGCATCCAAGCATGGTGGGTTCCCACAGGTCCCGGGGGCCTCGAGATGGTAGCAGAGAGGCTGGCTGGCTGGTGAAACAGAAGTGGTGCAGGAAGGTCACCACAAACTTCTCAGCCATGGCTTTACAAGTGCCACTCAGCCACCGTATTGCTCAGCATTGATATGTGCCAACACAGAGTGGTAACCTTGAAACAGAATCGTCTCAGACACAGAAGTGGGCAGCCAAGAGCCAGCATGATAACATCAGACATTATGAGCACGGTACAACTATCCTACTTCATACCATTAACGCTTCCAACTTCCAACCTCAATAACTATCATTACTCTACCATCTCATCCTAATCTGTCCCGAGGGCTGCTGACACGTCATCCCCCACCCTCTGCCTGTCACCACACACTCCTGTAGAAGGAAAGTCTATAATCTTTCATTTATTATTACATAATTCATTGTAATCCCCAACATTTAAGTTTCCTAGTCCTCTGCCCATTCCCAATTCTCGTGGCTAATGGACTGTCTGTATTCTTGTTCTTCACCGCCCAAAATCCTTCCCCATGAGTTCAAGGTCTGCCACCCCCGGGGAACACAGAGCATGACCACATACAGAAAGCATGGCCTGCAGTTAGTCTCTTGCCACAGCCGTCATGCTCCAAACATCTTCTGGAGTTCATAAAGGAACAAGAAGGGTCCTGGGTACCCCTTGCAGCACAGAACATGTCAGCCAGAAGGGCCGAGTTGATGTCTACCTGTCCTTTCTTTAGCAGATCAGATATAGGAGCACAGCAGTCTGGCATGAGTCTCTCCAACTCTAAGGTGATGATGACCAAAGCAAATGTGGAACCCTTGAACTGCAGCAGCTGGTGGCCTGCCATCCAGTGCTGCAGCTGCCTGGTCAGGGACGCGACGTGGAGGGAAGGATTCCTCTGAGGCCACAGTTCCGCCACACGGGGCCAGCTCCGGACCATCAGGGCGTGGAACTGGAGACCATGGTTTTTAATGTTAGGACAGAGGCCCCTCTCCACCTAGTTTTCACATATCAACAACCAAAAGTGCAAACAGTTTCCGATTCCCATCAGGGAGCATCCAGTGTGGCCCAACCCTTTTCATTCCCAGATATGTCTGATTTGTGACATGGTACTCTAAAGCGTATAGATGGCCATGTTTGGAATCTGAGAAATGCGAATCTACTATTAAAGGGATCAGGGAAGTTACCTGTGACCGCTTGACCTGAGAAGAAACCAGGAGCTTTGTCAACAGCACCAGTTTTCCAAAATGAAACTACCCGTAGTGATTTAACCTTCATGCTTCATAACAGACCAAAACACCATGACATTTCCTCATTTGCATAATTTTGCCTTACTAACAAGCACATCCTGAAAGACGCCCCCCACCCCCCAACTAAAACCAACACGAACCGATACCTGATATTTTTTAAGTGCCAGATCAGGGCGGTCTACCGCCTCAGTAAGGATTGTGTGTAGATGAATCATGACAGCTAAGTGAATGTGTGTAAACTGTAGTAAAGGCAGACAGATATTTATATACAATATTCATAGAATGGAAAGCTAAATATTTTTGCAGTGTGTACCTAAGAGAGAAACTGACCATAATAGTGCCGTTCAAATGTCTTTGTCAAGTGAGCTCTGTGTCCTTTAGACCTGAGAGTCTGGTGGAATGGTGTGGGGTATAAAGATAACATTCTTCTTCCACTCTTCTGTATGTTGTGAGCCTTTGTGGATCACCTCGCCGTGGTGCATGTGCAAGGACGTGTTGCACGCCTGTGCCTTGCCTTTTCCGTCTTGTAAACAGCTGTTCCAAAGGCACAGACGAGTCTCAGGGAGACTCTGTAAACTCATGCTCATTAGAATCAAGAAACCCAGTCACATTCCCACGTGGAGGTCCTAATGGAGTCTGTCCAGAATAGCCAACCCCATCCTCAGCAGCTCATTTGGGGTACAGCTAGAGCCACAACGCTTTATGAAGTCTTTTACACGTGGAATTGACTGTAAAATAAATAAATAAATAAATAAATAAATAAGGCCAAAGCCTTACATCATGTCACAGTAGCTTTTGTTTTCTTAGCCGTGGGGACTGGGGCATCCACAAACAGTAGATTTGTCTTCTAGCGGCCTACCACCGAAAAGACTCCTGGAAGAAAAACCAAACCACACCCTGGCTGTTTGGCAAGTCTCTAGGAAGTGGTGATGCTGTGATGTACATCACATGGATCCCCTTTTCGAACGGTCTCGAGACCCCGCTGCCTGGCAGCTCAGACTCATAGGTGCTCCAGAGGTTAGTCTAGGGCATGTGTGTTCAGCTGCAAGAGCTCACCGCAATGTTCCTCAGAGCTGTGGGTTTTGCTCACGCCTCCTCCCAATCCCAGTATGGCTACTTGGAGAAAGAATAGAGATGCCTTCCAGCTTCCTGGGCATGTATTTGACAAACTGCCCGTGGCCTTCACAGCCCTGCGGCTTCATATCTTCCCTCAATCTTATTTTCCCTTTGGTGAGTGTGTGTGTGTGTGTATGAGTGTATGTGTGTGTGTATATGTATGTGTGTGTGTATATGTATGTCTGTGTGTGTGTATATGTATGTGTGTATGCATAAGCGCATGTGTGTATATGTGTGTATGTGTATATATGTACATGTGTGTGGTGTGCATATGTATGTATGACTGTGTCTATGTGTCTATGTGTGTATGTGTGCAGATGTGTGCGTATGTATATGTGTGTGAATGTGCATGTGTGTACATGCATGTGGAAGTCAGAGGATACCCTTGGATCTCATTCTTTTTTTGTTTGTTTGTTTGTTTGTTTTTTGTTTTTTTTCGAGACAGGGTTTCTCTGTGTAGCCTTGGCTGTCCTGGAACTCACTCTGTAGACCAGGCTAGCCTCGAACTCTCAAACTCAGAAATCCGCCTGCCTCTGCCTCCCAAGTGCTGGGATTAAAGGTGTGCGCCACCACCGCCCAGCTGTGGATGTCATCCTTTAGGCATCGACCACCTTTTGTTTTTTAAGACAGGGTCTTTCATCTCTTCCTGGCCTGGAACTTGCCAAGTAGTGAGGCTAGCTGGCCAGCAGTCCCTAGTGATTCCAGCACGCAGAGCTTTCTTTTAAAACATGGGTCCTGGTCATCCACCTTGGGTCCTCAGATCACAGCAAACACTTTACCAACAGATCCTTAGCCCCACCCACTTCCTTCAGCCTTTATTGAAGATGGTTCAGCTCTGAGAAAACTCCGCTTCTGTCAGGTATGGCGATTGATTCCCAACACTGGGAAGGAGGATCAGGAGTTCAAGGTCAACTTTGGCTCTCTAGTGAATTTGAGTCTAGCCTGGTTATACAAGGTTCTGTCTCTGAAAGTCAAAACCAAAACCAAACCAAAAGCAAAACAACTCTGCTTTATTCTTAGAAGCCTTTGCAAACTTCCAAATGCCAAGGGCATTAATGATTTAGTCCTACATTTTTAGAGAAACAAATATTACTATAACCTCTAAAGGTACTTATTTTAAAGCTCATTCGCTTGAGGTTTTGTTTGGCAAAAAGAAATTTCAGAGGGCACAAAGTGTATCTCTAAAAAGGATTTTTAAAATTTGTGTGTGTGTGTATGTGTGTGTGTGTGTGCGCTCGCACACACACATGAGTGCAGGTGCCCCAGGGAGCCAGAGGAGGGCGACAGATCCCCTTCAACTGGAGTTAGATTTTTTTTTGTGAGCTTCCATGTGTCCTCTGGGAAGAAAACACAGATCTTCTGCAAGAACAGAATGTGTTCTTAACCACTGAGCCGTCTCTCCAGCCCACAAATTATATTGTAATAAACATTTATATTGAAGGTTTGGAACTGGACACACAAGCCATATTTTCCTTCCTTGGGGACTTCCTTGTCCAGTGTCTTGGGAAGGCATTGGAGAGATGGCCAGAGTGTCTCTACCCTCAAAGTGGAAGGGGTCAGAGGACAGGGTAAAGATCTGGGAAGCTGACTGGGAAACCATCTCCTGACAGAAAGCCACAGTAAAACTTGGATGGCCACACTAACTCTCTCCCATCAGAGCTTCTGCTCTTCTCAGGTCTCCTGCTACCCTCCAAGAAGGGTCTCAGAGTCACTAAGTAGCAAGTTCATGGGCACAACCAAGTCAAGTTTCTGGGAGGAGACTTGAAGCCACTTGTCCCAGTGACTGTCACCATCCCACAGAAGCCTCCCTATCTTTACTAAAACTGTAGGAAGACAGTGAAAAGGAAGATAGCCAAGTTGAATATGGCCAGCAAGGAACACCTGGGAAAGATGCTTCAGCGGTAAAGAGTGCACATTGCTCTTTCAGAGCACCAGAGTTTAGTTGCTGGTGCTCATAGGGGGTGGTTCAGTTGCCTTGAACTCGAAGCTCCTAGGGGATCCAACATTTCTGGCCTATATGGGCACTTACACTTAAATATGCACAAACTCACACTCAGACACACATCCGCATTATTTAACACACACATTTAAGTGGGCCCGAAAGAAAAATGGAAGCTGTTCTTAGCTTTAGGAACCTGGGGAGGACTTCCTGCAAGGTGTGGCATATCTCGACTTGTTGGGAAAAGAATCAAAGAGGGGAGCACCAAGTTTGGAGGTAGTTTTGGTCCAGCAGTGGCAGGGACCTCCTGATTAAGGTGACCAAAGGGACTTTAAGATCTGAAACCTGGATGTAATTAAGCGGCCTTTGGTGGCCCGTTCTAAGGCAGAAACTCCTGCTAGCTATGTGAGGGAAACCACATCCAGTAGCTCAGGGTCTGAGTACCACGGAGGAGGTGATGGATCGTTGCAAGGCCACAGGCACATGTCTCTGCACAGGATTCACATCAGGAGGGTGAGCTACAGGCACTATGGAAGCAGCCAGTGGAGACCCAGCATAGGCCACAGTCGGTTGGAGCCCCACCTAGGCTTTCAGAACCGGTGCTGTTCGTCGAAAGGCCACCAGAGGTCCTCCAGGAGAGCAAAGTCTATTCAAGACTCAGAGATGACTCATATCTCACCCTAGGCAGCAGCACAGTGGAGCCCAGGTCTGGGCTGGCTTTTCACAGCTGCGTGTCGTGACCCTACAATTGGGGCATCTATGAGGAAGGGGTGGGCTTGGGTGGGTTTACTTGCCCCGCTGCTGGGCAGTTGTATCTGAGCCCCCCGCTGTGATGCTGGGTGGTAGGCACCTAGGATTATGAAAGTTTTGAACCCACTAGTGAGCGAAACAATCTCCCTCTTCCTCCTTTATACCCATGCTTCACACCTCGTCCCTAAACAGGCCTGTGCCGCAAACAAAATCCCCAAGTCTCTGTGGGATGTCTGGAGTATCTGGACATATATCCTGCATCTTACCTCATTGTACTGATGTGGGGACATGAGACCAGCTGGAGGAGCATCAAGAAAGCGCTTTTCAATCTTGAGATGGCTCCTGACCTACTGTCTGCACTTCTATTGGGCATTGACATCAGGATCTGGGTTTCTGCTTATCTAAAAGGGTGATAATCCCAGCTGTGGATGTAGTTCAGTTGATAGAGTGCTTACCCACAATGCACAGCACCCTGGATTTGATCCCCAGAGTTAAATAAACCCAGTGTGGTCATGCATGCCTGTAATCCCAGCTTGAGATGTGGAGGCAGGAGGATCAGAAGTTCAAGGTCATCCTCAGCTACATAGTGGGTTCGAGGGCAGCCTGGGCTACGCAAGACCCTGTCTCAAAGAAAAAGTGATAATCCCTACCTCTAAGGGTAGTTCAGTTGTTTCTGCATTTATCCACTTACATAGTAGCTGTCTGAGTCAATGTTCTATTTCTGTGAAGGGACACCGTGACCACGGCAACAATTGAGGCTGGCTTACAGTATCTGAGATTTAGTACATTATCATCGTGGTGGGAAACATGGAGATACACAGACAGAGATGGAGAAATAGTTGAGAATTCTACATCCAGATCAACAAGCAGCAGGAAGAGAGAGACACTGGGCCTGGCTTGAGCATTTGAAACCTTAAAGCTCACCCCCTAGTGACACACTTCTTCCGAATAGTGTCACTCCCTGGTGACCAAGCATTCAAATCTATGAGCCTATGGGAGCCATTCTGTTTTGTTTTGTTTTGTTTTTCGAGACAGGGTTTCTCTGTATAGCCCGGGCTGTACTGGAACTCACTCTGTAGACCAGGCTGGCCTCAAACTCAGAAATCCGCCTGCCTCTGCCTCCCAAGTGCTGGGATTAAAGGTGTGCGCCACCACTGCCCGGCTTATGGGAGCCATTCTTATTCAAACCACCACCATAGCCTTGGGATGTTGAATAATAGTGGAAAGGGGCATTTGTAGGGAGCTGGGAATGTTTTGAATGTTCTGATCTCCTCTACTTCCCAAGTGCTGGGGTTAGGGACATTACCAGGACGTGGTGCTAGGGATGAACTCAGAGCCTTGTGCATTTTGGATGAGCTCTCTCCCAACTGAACTATACCCTCATCTTGGGGTTGGCAATGCTGTGTGCGTATGTGTGTGTGTTTTCCTCCCTTTCAGGCCTTTATGAGTACCAGGAACTCACATGGTGCTCAT
Source organism: Grammomys surdaster (assembly GCF_004785775.1). Taxonomy (NCBI): domain Eukaryota; kingdom Metazoa; phylum Chordata; class Mammalia; order Rodentia; family Muridae; genus Grammomys; species Grammomys surdaster. The sequence goes on along the minus strand of NW_021604703.1, from coordinate 2,817,895 downwards.
ATATGCGTACAAGCAAACAAAAAATGTATAACATCAATCATGCTAAAAACATGGAAGAATTGGTTCACAGAAGTCACCTATGATGTAATTCCATTTGCATGAAATGTCCAGAATAAGTAAAGACACAGAGACAGAAAATGACTGTCTAGGACTCAAAGCATTGGGAGAATATGTGTCATGAAGGAAATGGAATGAAATGTTGTGGGATATTTACCAGAGAGACTCCTTGGACATGGGTTTAAGCCAATAGAAAGTCTTTATTAGCTGGCCAATGACTATACTGGGTGCTTGGGATTTCAGTGTAGCCCTGAGCCTTTCTCAGGGTAAGCTTTTAAACACAAAAACCATGTCCTGGGTTGATACACTTCAATTAATAAGAACAGTTAGCCGGAAGCAGAGCTACAGAAGCCAAAAGCAAGGTTAGTGCATTTAGAGACTTTTCCAGAACTGGAGGGTTTTGTTTTCACTTTTGGTAGGGGATGCTATGTCTATGTGCTGAGTTTTACAGCCTGAATGGTACTTCCATCATGGGAGTCAGTTATGCTAAGGTCTGAGGACCTACTAAATCTAGGGCCCTGTTGATTCTATAAGCACAGAATGTCTTTTTAGGGTGAAGGAAATATTATGAGCCAATTGTGGTTACAGTCATGCAGTTCCACCCATGTTAGCAAAACCCAATGAATTGTGCAGCTTAAATTGATGAACTGTATGGTGTGGGATATTAATTACATCTTAATAAAGTTTGCATGAAGGATCAGAAAGATGGCTCAGTGGGTAAAGGTCAATTGCCTTGCCTGATGACCTGAGTTTGATCTTCAGGCTCAATGTGGCAGGAGAAGAGAACTGATGTCCCCGAGTGGTCCTCTAACCTGCACGCGTGGGCTTCAGTGCTCCCCCCCAAAATTAATAAGTGAATGCAGTTTTAAAAGTCTATATGGATACCACCAGATGAACTATAGGGATCTATAAGGTAGGGAGAAGAAATACGAAGAGCTGGGACTGGGGAACTTTCAATTAGGATGATGTTAGGGCTCACTGAGATGCTTTCTGAACAAAGACTCTAAAGGAATGGAGGGAGTGAGTCAGGTGAACATCGCAGGGAAGAGCTTGCTGGTAAGCCTGGGTTTGTATCTTGGCTTTATCGTCTGTGTACACAACTTCAAAAGAATTAAACAACTAACAGCCTCGTTCCTCGTTTTCTTTATTCATAAAATAAGAACAATTAGATTGCTACCTATTTCAAAAGGTTAATGTGTGAATCAAATGATTTTTTGAATTTTTTTGAGACATGGTCTTTTTACGTACCTCTGGCTGTCCTGGAACTCACTATGTAGACCAGGCTGGCCTCAGACTCACAAAAACATGCCTTCCTCTGCCTCCCCAGTGACAGGATTAAAGTCTTCCATCACCTTGCCCAAATCCCAGATGATATACTTTTTAAAAAGATTTATTTATTGTATGTATGTGAATACACTGTCGATCTCTTCAGATACACCAGAAGAGGGTATCAGATTACATTACAGATGGTTGTCAGTCACCATGTGGTTGCTGAGAATTGAACTCAGGACTTCTGTGAGAGCAGTCAGTGCTCTTAACCTCTGAGCCATCTCTCCAGCCCTGCCCCCAGGATATTTTAAAATGTATTTTTATTACATTTCCGCACTTACTTGTGAATGTGTGTATGTGACCCCGTGAGTGTGAGCATGGGCCACCATGTGCGTCTGGAAGTCAGAGGACAACTTTTGGGAGTCATTTCTCTCCTCTGTATGGGTCCCAGGGATCAAACTCAGATTGTCAGACTTGACGCCAAGTGTCTTTATGTGCTAACTCATCTTGTCCACCTAGATCAAATGATTTTTAAAAGAAAGTAAGGGGCTGGAGAGATGGCTCAGAGGTTAAGAGCACTGACTGTTCTTCTAGAAGTTCTGAGTTCAATTCCCAGCAACCACATGGTGGCTCATGACCATCTGTAATGGGATTTGATGCCCTCTTCTGGTGTGTCTGAAGACAGCAACAATGTAATTATATACATAAAAATAAATAAATCTTTGAAAGAAAGGAAGAAAGAGAGAAAGAGAGAGAGAAAGAAAGAAAGAGAGAGAGAGAGAGAGAGAGAGAGAGAGAGAGAGAGAGAGAGAGGGTTAGAGAGATGGCTTAGTGGTTAAGAGCACTGACTGTTCTTCCAGAAGATTTTGGTTTCCAGCACCTGCAGGTAGCTGACAACTATCAGTTCCAGGGGATTTGATCTCCTTCTTCTGATCTCCAAAGGCACATGCTGTGCATATACATACAGAGGAAAAACACTCATGCATGTGAAAAAATGTTGAAAAACCTACTTTCATAATTAAAAAGAAAACACATTTAGCACAATAAAGCAAGGAAACTTCGGTTGGTTTTCCTGAGACAGGGTCTCCCTCTCTAGCCTTTGCTGTCCTGAACCTCCTTCTGGAATCCAGGCTCATTCTTGAACTCACAAACGGTCCTCCTGCTTCCGTCTCCTGAATACTGGGATTGCATGTATGCGCCGTCACGTCCAGCTAAAGTTCTCTGTAGTTGTGTTCGTTAGTTCCCATCTACAAGCACATAAGCCTTGCCTGCTAAGACGAAATCATATCTGGGATGTTGGATGAAATGGGGAGGCCAACTGGGCTGACTCAGACAAACCCAAAGGGAGAATGGAGAGGCAGAGGGATGACTGTGGCTTTTACTCTGTGAGGTGGAAAATCAAAGGAGAGTTTAGGGCAGAAAAAGGATCTGCTTCATGGTTTAACACCATCCCCATAGGTCCTGTGCTGAAAATACAGTCCTTTCTCCATGTGTGTGGGAGACTGGATCCAGGATCCTCCCAGGCCCAAATATGTGCCTGCCTCGTCTCTCTTCTTGTAGGCTGAGCTTTTTCAAAACCTACTTTAATAAGGGTTCTTTAATGCTTTGGCCTCCCTTCCAGCCCACTACCCACCAGAGGTAGTGGAAAGGAAAGGATAACAGGACAAAGGGGGATGTGAACCTGTTTAGAAATAGTTCTTTGTGGGTGATTCCAATCTTCGTTGTGAGCATATCAGCAGCTCAGTTCACATGAATCAGCAGCAGTAGCTCGATCCATTTCCAAACACCATTCATGAATCAGCAACGACAGTTCGAGCCAGAAGAGAATGGTAAGGCTCTCTGCCAATCGGCCTGAGTCTGCAAAAGCAGCAAGAAGCCGCCAGATATCACAAGAAGTTCGTTGGTGTGTTTCTCTCTATGAAGTCACAACAAGCAATGATCAGTGAAGAAGGCAAGGCAAACCAGTGCCACAGTGTCTTCTGTGAAGACCAGCATCCGCAAAGCCCAACGAAGACCAGCAAAGAGTGGCAAGGCAGACCAATACCAGAGCATTGCCCACTGTCTGTTGGGTTATATTTATACCCTTTTCAAACATCACGTGTCTTCTCAAGTGTCTGCTCCAGCAAAACATCACATGCCCTTTCACCAGGCAGCTTGCAAAAAAACACCATGTGTCTGTTCTCAGCAAAACATCCTCTCATAAGACAGTTTCCAGAAAAACATTTCATGACACAACTTAGTCTCTAAAGAAACCAGAAATTTCCACTTCATCCCCCTGCTCCACTTTTTCTCCTGATTTTTCTGTTTTTTAATTATTATTTTATATTTATTTATTTATTTATTTATTTATTTATTTATTTTTGGTATTTTTTGAGACAGGGTTTCTCTGTGTAGTCCTGGCTGTCCTGGAACTCACTCTGTAGACCAGGCTGGCCTCGAACTCAGAAATCTACCTGCCTCTGCCTCCCAAGTGCTGGGATTAAAGGTGTGTGCCACCACCGCCCGGCTAAATTATTATTTTTATATGTATAAATGTTTGTCTGCATGTGAGTCAAGTGCAGGCCTGGTGCCCATGGAAGCTAGAAGAGAGCATTGGATCCCTTGGAACTGGAGTTACAAACAGTGTGAGTGACTATGTGGGGGATGAGGATTGAAGCTAGGAACTCTGGGAGAGCAGTCAGTGCTCTTACCCACTGAGCAGTCTCTCCAGCCCCTCATTATTTTTTGTTTGTTTTGTTTTGCTTTTTGTTTTGTTTGAGACGGGTCTTATTGTGCAGCTCTGACCTGGAACTCACTATACACACCAGGCTTGAACTCACAGATATCTACCTGTGTCTACTTCTCCTGAGTGCTGGGTTTACCACACCTGACCTCCATTGTCACCTGGATCTGAGGTTGTCTCAGACATAGCATGTACCTGAGGATGACCTTGAGTTTCCAATTCTCCTGCCTCTTCCCGTTTGTTCCAGCTTTATGTGGTGCTTAGAATCTAGTAACCCAGGGATTCAGGCTTACTAGGCAAGGACTCAACCAAGGCACAGCTGTTGCCCCTCAAGAATGTTGCTATGGAAACCGGCTCTGAGAATGGCAATGCACTGGAGAGTTTTACTCTAAGGCAGATCCTTAAATGGGCCGTGTTGAAGGATCGAGTATGGTGTAGAAGAAAGAGACTGGGGTTTGAGCAGAGCAGTTGTCAGAATTCTGCTTCTGTTTGTTGAGATGAGAAAGCCTAGATGGAGCCTTTCTGTGTATATGTGACAGGGACAAGTGAGGAGGGAGGGAGGGAGGCAAAGAGGACTAGGGAAAAGGATTTAAACCTTGACACAATAAACTTAAAATATCTGTTATGCATCCAAGTGGACTGATGCTCAGGGGAGAGGTTGGGTGGAGGGAGGTGGATCATTGGTTCTCCTGGGCCAGGTTCTGTGCTAGGCCGTGGTAAGAGATGAGACGCTGGGCGTACTCCAGAGAAGCTCTCTGTCCTCTGGTGGTACAGGAAATAAACTAACAAGCACCGTCATTCTGAAAGGTCTTCTGCTCCCCATGTGGGACACGATGTGCGATGGCCGTTTTTTTCTTTAATTTTTACGTTCGTATAGTATTAATAATTTGATTTTTACACAACTAAAAACCTTTAGATTACTAGAAGGTATTTGAATGTAAAGCAATACACTCAAAATGGATTAATTTCATTCTTTCAGCAAACATTTAAATACTATCTCAGAGATGTAACATAAGAGGAAAAAACATCTAAAGTGTCTAGCCTCAAGAGGCTTGGGGTGGCCTATCTATCTCCGTGTAGTATAGTATGATGTAACATAACATGCATTCAAATGCAGGATTATACAAAGTAAAATAGGGACAGCTAGGAACCTAGATTCTATAGGCATACATTTTTTGCAACCTACTTTTAATAAGGGTTCAACCTCTCCTGAGGTGTCTGAAAACAGCTACAGTGTACACATATACATGAAATAAATAAATAAATCTAAAAAAACTTTAGTGGCCAGCAAGATTGTTTAGTAGGTAGAGGTGCTTGCACTGAGACTGACTACCTTAGCTCCATCAGTGAGATCCACAGAGGGAAAGAAGAGACCAACTCCTAAGAGGTGTTCTCTGACCTCCACACATGAGCCATGGTGTATGAGTATTGGAGCATACGCTTACATAAATAAGTAGAAAACTTAAATGAAAGGATAGGGGATTGTCATTAGCAATAGCTCTGCAATGGTGGTCCACATGATCATAAGAAATGGGTATTTTACCTTTTCTGACTCAGCATCTTTGAGAAATAATACAGAACATTCTACTAATATTCAAAACCAACTGGATGATGTATTGAAGAGGAACTTTGAAAGGAAGACTTTTTTAAAAATTAAGTATATGTGTGTCCCTGTGAGTGGGTATATGCATGTGAGTACAGTTCCCACAGAGATCAGAAGAGGGCGTAGGATTCCCCTAGAGCTGGAGTTGTGAATGCCTGACCTGGGTGCCGGGACCCTAAGTCCAGCCCTCTGCAAGAGCAGTATATACTCTTGACTGCTGAGCCATCTCTTCAGCCCCAAGGCTAACATTTTGAACAGTAACACAAAATACACTTTATAATTATTTGCAACTTAAACTCCCCTATAACTTCTGGGTGTGATGAAGATGCCTTTGATGCCAGCACTAGTAAGTCAAAAGATAGCTGTGAGTTCAAGGTCAGCCTGGTCTATCCAGTGAGACCACCCCTCACCCCAAGACAAACCAAAACCAAAACAAACTCCCATAACCGAGAAATCCAAACCAGCTCTGTCGAGCAAACGGAGCTTCCACTTTGAGCTAGTTTCTGGGCTGGACACTGTTGGGTCTCAAACTCCCAACAAATGGCTGAGGTGCCTTTTTCACATATTAAAGCAGAGCTGGCTGCCATGTTCTCCCAGCATCCCTCATTCCCTACCTGTTACAAGGTTTGGCTAGCATACTGCACCCCTACCAGCCCAGGTGCTGGGCTGCCCTTCTGGGGCTCTTCCCTGTATAATCCAGCCATTTTGACTATGCTGGTCCTTTTTACTGTTTTTTCCCCCCTTTACCTTCCTGGCCTGTTGGTCTCCATGCTCTCCTCTTTCCCCTCAACACTCTCCTCATATGGCTGGTTCAGGGTCCTGTTCACTTTGGACTCTCCCAGATGCCTCTGTCTCTGCGTCTAGCTATGCTCTACCTTTTATGTTCAATAAACCTTCTCCACCATAATTAGGAGCAATCCTCTCTCTCTTTCTCTCTCTCTCTCTCTCTCTCTCTCTCTCTCTCTCTCTCTCTCCCTCTCCCTCCTCCCTTTCCGTTTTCTTTCTTTTTTACTCAGATAACTCAGGACAGAAATAAATCTATGTCCTTCAAAGAGCTCAGTTTTAAACAAGAACATGGTCATTGTGCAGCAAGCCTGAGGCCTGAGGTACAATCCATGCACAATCCCCCAAACAAAAGCCCTCTCCTGCCTAATCGAGTCTCAATTTAATGGTTGAGGAATGCACAGATGCATACACTCAAAACAGACAAAGTTCATGTATTACAAGTTTTTATTCAAACCGTTGGTGCAGGCAGATAGTAGAGACAAACAGAACCCAACTTCGGTATTCCTCATAAGGATTCATCAGAATAGGATGCACTACTGTCCACTGTTGTTTTTAATATTTAGGACATTGCCAGAGCCAGAAGCTCCTGGCAATCTGAGCGGGTCAGATGTCCCGGTGGCCTCAACATGAACCAGCTTTACAGAGCAGAGGAATGGCAGCAATCTGCAGGCGTTGCCCCTGTCTGGCGTCCATGGAGATGGACGCGGAAAGCCCTTGCGCATGCGTACTTTAAGAGCCGAGGAGACCCGAGATTGGGCGGGGCGAGCTCAGAGAGCGCCTGCGCACTGCGCTCTGTCGCTGTGTGAGCCGCAGTCTCTGGAGCGCTAAGGTGTTTCGGTCGCCTGTGGCCAACCTCGCCCCAAAACCTGGTGTTGTTGGGCTGCATCCGGAGCGGGGACGTTGGCGGAGCACCGGACGCGGCCACCATGCCGGTGAGGATGGCCAGTTGGTCACGGGGGTTTCGGCTCATCGTGGCGGCCCTGCTCGGGGGCGCGGCCGTTGCCATAGAAGCGCGCGGCGGGCGGGGCAGGGCGGCCGGGCCGCGAGGCCTCGGAGGGGAAGGGCGGTGGGGCGGCGGGGCTGGGGTCCAGGGCGCATCGGAGGCAGCCCAGGACCCGCCCTGTCGCCCCGGAACGCGCTGCATCTCGCCAGGCCGGCGCTGCCAGACAGAAAAGCACCTCGCGGGCAGCGAGGGCTTGGTGACTGCGCGTGGCCACCATGGTCTTGCAGATGCTCGCGACCCCAGAGTCCACTCTCTGGCCCCCTACTTCCCTGGGTATAAGCTGTCATTCCGAGCGGGCACCTTAGCTTATGGTGCAGAATGTAACCTGTAGGTGTCTTTGTGCGAGTACGCGGTGGCGATTTGGTTACCTCCTAGGATTTCACGGCTTGTTATCGTGCCATAATAAGGGGGTGGTTGTAAGTTTCATTGGAGAAGACTTGAGCCATGGTAGGTTATTTATCGGTTACGGGGCCTCCGACGATTATTTACATTGTCTGAGCCCTTAGTTTCTACACAATTAAACTTTCCTTCTTGGGTTTTTATAAAGGCGAAATAAATTAACGCACAGGACACTTGAAGGACAGGGCTTGACATTTAGCACAGAAGGCTCAGTGTTTGCTTATATTTATTGCTTTCAGGGTATTCATTCAATAAATATTGGGCACTAGCCGTATATCTGTTACCTATGTGGGTGGTAATATTGGTTGAGCAAAACTTGCCAGGTATTTTTGATTTAATTTTTATTTTATGTATATGAGTGTTTGCATGCATGTATTGTGCACCACGTGCCAGGGGAAGGAAGACGAAGGCATGGGACTATTTGGAACTGGAGTTAGAAGCAGTGGTAAGCTGCCATGTGGTTGCTGGAAACCCAGCCCAGGTCCTCTGCAAGAGTAGTAAGTGCCCTTAACCACTGACCCATCATCTCTCCAGCTTCATGTACCAAGATTTTGATTTTGGAGAAGAGACGCTTGTCTTTTGAGGTAGAAGCAAAAACCGTATACATTAACAGAGAAAAGACAGCCTTAATAAATGAAGTGGGTAATTGGCATATGGCAGAAATAGAACCTGGTTCATTGGAAAATGTTTCTTTAAAAGAATGCTGGCCTACAGATATCAGATCTACTTTTGTTTTCAAAAGACTTAAATTGCTGTATTTCTTAATTTTAGCAGCTGATTAAAATACTTAAAAATACTTTGAGCCAGCTGGCCAACATTTTGAAAGGTTGAGGGAGGAAGATTTAGAATTTAAGGCTTGCCAGGCAGTGGTGGCGACTTTAAACCCGGCACTGGGGAGGCAGAGGCTGACAGATCTCTGTGAGTTTCAGGCCAGCCTGGTCTATGGAGTAAGTTCCAGGAGATCCAAGGCTACATGTAGAAATCCTGTCTCAAGTTCAAAGTTATCCTTGGTTTCATAATGAGTTTAGGTTGTCCTGTGCTTCATGAGACCCTGTATCAAAACTAAACAAAATACTTTGAGGCAGCTAAAATAATTTTATGGGCTGAATTCAGACCCTTGATTCCTTGTTTGGATCTCAGATGAAAATACAGTGATAGACATCTGTCAAGGAGTAAGCCAGAGAAAAATTGTATCCTTTAAAAGCCCTAAGTGTGCTCTCTCTCTGAGTCTATTAAATAAAAAAAGCATTTGACCTAGTCAGAGAAGTGTTCCCTGAGGAAGTGGCTGCTGAGCTGAAAACTGCAGGATAAAATAGATGTTATTTAAGTGAAGAAGGGTATGAGGAATGTTCTAGGCAGAAGGACTCCAGGAAAGCCCACAGTGAAGAAAAGATCAGGAAACTCTGCTGCTGATAGGAGGAAGAGTATTTGGTGAAGCCTAGAGACTTTTCTGAAATACCTTAACATTTTTTGGCTTGTCATCTGGAGACATTTTTACATTGAAGAATAATGTCATTTGGTTTGTGTTTACACCATCGTGTAAGAGAACAGACTGAAGGGCAGTTTAATTAGATTCAGGAGCGTACATAATTAAGAGACTAATGCAGGGCCCAGGTGATGGTTACCTAGCCTAGGACGACGAAGGCGAAACTGGAGAGAAGCATATTGATACTAATAGGATCGGACTTAGTTTCTTTTTCATGTAAAATTTTGAAAATCGAAACTTTATATAAACGTTCATAAGACATTTTTCTCTGTATGTCATTGGCCTTCTCTGTCCTTGTCTTGTGTAGAGAGGTAAGCCATGTATGTATGGTAAAAATTTTACAAATGCATTCTAGGAAATGAAACTGGATGTCATCGGAGAGCGAAGGACCTCAAACCTTATTGGTTTGTTTTGAGACAGGGTCTCACTATATTATATAGGCTGGTTGCAAACTTACAGAGATCCACCTGCCTCTGCCTCTTAGAGTTCTGGGATCAAAGGTGTGCACCACAGCACCCAGCTTGACCTCATACATTCTTAATAAAGCTTGCCAACCATGGTCACGAGTGGTTTTTTGCAGGCAGGAACTTGAGAGGATGCTGTGTCCTGTTGAGCTAATGATGTGTATACTAGCTCATTTTCTGCACTCAAAGCATTTGCTACAGATGTAAATTAGAGTTTTCTCTCCCCTCTTTTGTATTGCAAAAGAAACATTCTCCGTTTGTATCCTGATAAATTCTTTCTGTGTATGTAGGGTTCTTTAATTGTATTTAACAGAGACTTGTGACGTCTTAGCACATTCAGGGTGCTGAGGTGGAAAAGTCTTTTCCAACTATATTTTGGGCAAAATGAATGTTCTTTTCATTCCTTATAAACACTGTCTCCACCAGATCAATAAATCGGAGAAGCCGGAAAGCTGTGATAACGTGAAGGTGGTTGTTAGGTGCCGGCCTCTCAACGAGAGAGAGAAAGCCATGTGCTATAGACAGGCCGTCAGCGTGGATGAGATGAGGGGGACTATCACAGTCCATAAGACCGACTCCTCCAACGAACCTCCAAAGACATTTACTTTCGATACTGTGTTTGGACCAGAAAGTAAACAACTTGATGTGTATAACTTAACTGCAAGACCAATTATTGATTCTGTTCTGGAAGGCTACAATGGTGAGTGACTATGCAGCTTGCTTTACACACACACACACACACACACACACACACACACACACGAGTTTTATTGTTGTATGAGTAATACCCGGTAAAATAGGCAGTTTATGTATCACAACTACAGCTTGATGAGTCATGGTAACAGACGATTGTGAGGCCTCCCTCAGGTCCTGTATAGGACGCCAGTGTCATCTCCAGCGCTCCTCCCCTCCCCTTTTGCAGCCCCCACCTGCAGCCATTGACCTGCCATCACATCACGGTAGTTTTGTCCCTTTGAAAATTCATTTAGATGACATCATAAAATGCCATCCTGTTATTTTCAAAGATTTATGTTTATCTTCTGTGTTGGAGTATATTGCCTTCATGTACGTCTGCGCTTGCTCTACCTGCTTTCGGTGCTCTTGGAAGTCAAAAGAGGGCAGGCAATTCTGGGACTGGAGTTCCAGGGTTGTGAGCCACTTTGTAGGTGCTGAGAATCCAACCTGGGACCTCAGGAGAGCAGCCAGTGCTCTTAACTCCTGAGCCACCTCTCCAGCCCATAAAATGCTACCTTTTAAAAAGCAGTTTTCTTTCTTTTTGTGTAGTGTTTTTAATTTTACACTGTCTTTATATATATTATCAGTAACTTTGTGACTTCAGAAAAAAAAAGATTTATTTATTTGTATTTATGTGTATGAGTGAGGGTTTGCCTGTAAGTATGTGGACCATGTGCATACCTGGTGCCCTCAAGAGGCCACAGAGGGCTTTGGGTTGTGAGCCACCATGTGAGTTCCTTCTAGTAACTGTATCTAGGTCTTCTGGAAGAGCTTAAAGGGCTTTTAATTGCAGAGCCATCTCTCCAGCCCCTATCTACTTTATTTTATTTTGGATGGTTAGTTTGGTTTTGGTTTTTAAAGATGATTTCTCTCTGTAGCTCTGGTTGTCATCTGTAGACCAGGCTGACCTCAAGAGATCTTCCTGTCTTCCTGCCTCTGCCTCTCTAGTGCTCAGATTAAAGGCTTGTGCCACCATACCTCATTTAGTGTGTGTGTGTGTGTGTGAACTGCTGAGTTGTGCTGCTTTATTGAGACAGGGTCTCATATTTCCCAGGTTGACCTTAAACTTGTTAGTAGTTGAGGCTAGCCTTGAACTCTTGAACTTCTTTTTGCTTCTCCAGCCTCCACCTCTGAATTGCATTCCATTGTATGTAATGCACTACACTTTTACCAGTTGATTGAAGTCTAGATTTTTTTTTGTTAGATAAATAGTGCTGCTGTATGCCTTTGTAAAGATGTAAAATTTGTCTTGGATAGCTACCTAGAAACTATTGTCAAATGGGAAGTAAGTGTGTGTGTGTGTGTGTGTGTCCGTCTGTCCGTCCAGTTGTTCCAGCATTGTGCTTTTGATCTCAGCACTTGGGAGGAAAGGCAGGCAGATCTCTGAGTATGAGGCCAGCCTGGTCTGCAAAGCGGAGTTCTAGGGGAGCCAGGGCTACACAGAAGAACCTTCTCTGGGGGGTGGAGGAGGAAAAATCCACAAAACAGCAAGAAGTTCCTTCTTTTGATATTGAAATGGCTTTTGTGGGGTGGGGGTTGTCAGAATCAATTGACCTAAATGTGTGTCCGTGCTTACTTTTGAACTGCTTGTTCTGATCCGTGTCCAGTCTGCCTTGATAGTTTTAGAGTACTGTTGAAGTTAGGTAGCAGCCATGAGGTAGTAACCATTCTCCAGCTTGGTTGGCTTTTTAGCCTGTCTGTTTCCACAGCTGGTTTTGCCCTTTGTGTTTTCCTCTAGATTTTATAACCACCTTAGCAGTTTCCATGAAATACCTTTGGGTATTGATCACAGTTGTGTTTAAATCCTCTATTGACAGTACTGCATCTTATGTTTCATTAACACGACTCTGTCTTGCTCACTTAAAACCTTTCACTTCTTTTAATAGTTTTTACATGATTCTTATGAACTTAAGAAATTTCTTATGTGAGGACATGTATGCCAAGGCATTCATACAGCAATCAGAAGACAACTTCAGGGAGCCATTCTTGCCTTCCACCATGGAGATTCCTGGAATCAAACTCAGGTGTCAGGTTTGGTGGCAAGTGTCTTACCTACTCAGCCATCTCTCTTGCCAACTAGTTGGCATTTTGTTGTAAATAGAATTTTTTGCATAATTTCATATTGGAATTAAGTATTGTTATTAATATACAGAAATACATTTAATTTTAAGTAGTTTTTATTAAGTTAAAATTTAAGTGACATAAATTCACTCATCATTCACAGTATAGGATTAATATGTTTTCAGTGGATCATGGAGTGCAAACTGTCGCCACTCCCTGTTGTTAGACTGTTTCCAGCAACCCAAGAGGGAATCTGGGTCCATGTTTCAGCCACTTCAGTCCGCTCAACGCCACTACTCTGTTGGAGTTTCCTGCCCTGGCATTTCATAAAAGAGGCTCACATTCTGCATAATCTTTTATCTGGCTTCTTTGATTAAGCATAGTGTTTTCTGTGTTCATTCTTATTGTAGAGTATATCAGTATTCATTCATTCATGTCATCACCAAATAGTATTCCCTCATATAGATACTTTTTGTTTGTACATTCATCTGTTGAACATTTGGGCTATTGTTACTTTCTACCTATTAGGAGTAATGTTGCTTAGCATATTCTTGTACAAGCTTTTAACTTTTCTGAACCTACACACCTAGGAGTGGAGTTGCTGAGTCATGGGGTTACTTTCTTTGACCTTTTGAAGACCTGCCAAAGTGTATTTCATAATGACATTGTCATTTACATTCCTTCCAGCAATGTGAAGGTTCCAGTTTCCCAGTGCCCTTGTCAGCATCTGTTATTGTCATTTTAGTAGTGTCATCCTAATGGCACAAAGTGCTGTCTCATATCGACCTCATATTCTGCAAGCTTGCTAAACTTAATCATTCTTGTCACATTTTAGTGTTTGGCCCTGGGTTAGGGGCTGGAGTTCAAAATCTAGACCTTTATGCTTTAAAAAAAAATTTTTCTCTAGGATTTTCTACATGCATAATTATATTGTCTGCCAGTAAAGGCAGTTTTTACTTTTCTTTGTAGTCTTTTGCCTTTAATTTACTTTTGTTGCCTGAAACCCTGGCCAGAAAATTCAGTAAGTGTAGAGCACAGTTGGAAGAGTGGACATTGTTGTCTTGCTCCTGAGCTGAGGGTGAACCTCATGTTAGCTGTAAGTTCCCACACACGGTCTCCGTCAGACTGAGGAAGCCTCTCTTCTAGTTCAGTTTGCTCACAGGTATTTGTTTTGCTTATCTGACTGTCTTTTCTTTCTTGCAGGAATGTAATATTACATATTTTCAAATGTAGTTTTGTTCTTTTGAAGTTTGTCACTAGGTTTTTCTGTTTTACTTTGAGTGTGTGTGTTTATGTATTTGTGCCCTCATGTGTGTGCCAATGTGCATGCATGTGTATTATGCACACGTGTTTGAAGACCAGAGGTCAACCTTGAGTGCTAGTCTTCAGGAGGATCTCCCTTGGTTTCTGAGACTGAGAACTGGGCAGGCTGTCTAGTGAGCCCGGGGTCCTCCATCCACACCTGCCCAGCACTTGAATCCAGGCACATGCCCCACCTCTGGCTTATCTGTTGTGACTGAACTCAGGTCCGTGTGCCTGTGCGGCAAGCACTTTACCAGTTGAACCAGCCATCCCAGCCCCTTCTTTGATACTCTACCTGTATGTGCTATTTAGATGTTTTGAGGGTTTTCCAGCGGTCTTCTTTAGATTCTTGTCCAATTTTCATTTTAGATAGCAAACATACTTCATGTGATTAGAGTCTAATGAGGTTATTGTTTTCTTTCCTGGAATGTAATTTATTATTAAATGCTTGTGTCTGTGTGAGAAGGTTGTGTGTTCTGCTGCTGAGGCAGAGGTAACTTTCGTCAGTTGGTTTGCTGGGATGGACAGCTTTTCTATCAATTACTGAGAAATCTCTGAGCACATTTTCTGAATTTGCCTTTTTAAAAAACATTTTTTTTTTTTTTTTTGGTTTTTCGAGACAGGGTTTCTCTGTATAGCCTTGGCTGTCCTGGAACTCACTCTGTAGACCAGGCTAGCCTCGAACTCTCGAACTCAGAAATCCGCCTGCCTCTGCCTCCCAAGTGCTGGGATTAAAGGCGTGCGCCACCACCGGCCGGCTTAAAAAACATTTTTTAAAAAATTTCTTTTATGTATGTACCGGAAGAGGGCATCAGATCCTGGTACAGATGGTTGTGAGCCACCATGTGGTTGCTGGGAATTGACCTCAAGACCTCTGGAAGAGCAGCCAGTGCTCGTAACTGCTGAGCCATCTCTCCAGCCCACCCCCAACCCCCTGTTTTAGCTAGTGTTTCACTATGTAGGACAGTTTGGAAGAGATAATACTTAGGAATGATGTAACACAGTGCAATTCATTCTCCATTACTACAATGTAATTTGGGTGTAATATTTAGAATTCTCAAGGGTAGTTACTAATCTTTACCTGTTTTAAAATAGTGTTAGCTAGGTTCAGTGATGCAAGCCTATACCAGCTACTTGGAAGGCCAAGGTAGGAGGATCACCTAAACCAAGAGTTCAAGATTAGCCTGGGAAACATAGCAAGACCCAATGTCAAGAAATAATAGTAGACTGTATTCTTAGAGCAGTTTTAGGTTCACAGCAAAATCAACAGCTAAGTATAGACAACTCTGATGGACCCCAGTGCTGTGTGTGCAGAGCCTTCTCAGTGTGGCTGTCCCCGTCAGAGCCAAATGCACTGAAGCCAGTGTGCTGGCATGGCCGTACCGTCGTCTCCCGAAACCTGGCATTCACATTCAGGTTCACTCTGCAGAGTCCTGGCCAACTGCCCCAGCTCTCTAACTCGCTGTGTCTCCACAGTGATCTGAGGCTGCAGCTCTGACAGGACTATCATGCTGCTTCACAGTGAGCTGGTGTGATCAGGGTCCTGTGAGTCTCTCTGCTCTCTGTGGGTCCATCCTCCATTTTCATCTCTCCTTCCCATCCTGGCTGCTCCAGTTCCTAGGAGTCTTTGCTCTCCTCTCCACCTTCTGGTTCTTGCACTTTTTGAATCTTAGTGTAAGCTCACCTCCTGTGAAGAGAATTTCCTGACCTCATCTTCTTCCTTCCCAGCCACCCCTGGCCAGATTATGTCTGTACTTCTGTCTAGATTTGTTTCTCCACCATAAGACCAGAGTTTGTATTCGCCCTATTTGTCACTTTGTTCTTGGTGCCTCGTCCATGTCATGCTTAGGCATGGGTGGAGAATACTTGTTAAATGGGTAGGTACATTAAGAAGTATAAGTCGGGGCTAGAGAGATGGCTCAGTGGTTAAGAGCACCGACTGCTTTTCCAGAGGTCCTGAGTTCAATTCCCAGCACCCACATGGTGGCTTCACAACCATCTGTAATGGGATCTGATGCCCTCTTCTGGTGTGTCTAAAGACAGCTATAATGTACTCATATATAATAAATAAATCTTAAAAAAAAAAGTGTAAGTCATAACCGGTCACCTATAATAATTATCACTTTTCTAGTTAATAGTATTTCACAACTGTTACTTTAGACAGTTTCTTTTAAAATAGTGAATTATTTTAGGATTCAAAAGAAGAAAATACCATTTTACCGATATTCTCAACCAGGCGTGTGTTGATTCCTCGATGTCAGTCAATAGCTTCATTTGATTCTTACTGTTGGTATGTGGAGCAAGTCATCTCACTCTTGTTTTATCTCTAGGAAGTTAATCTAAGGTCAGATGGTTAAGGAGTTCAGGTATGATAGACTCAGAGGTTCCTGCTCTAATGCCTGCTGCAGTCTGTGCTGTGTTTTACTGCCTCCAGTTTAATGACTCCTTCCAACTTAGTATCTTAGAACTAACTGCAGTGTGACTTTTATTTTCTTTTTCTTTTTTTGTTTGGTTTGGTTTGGTTTTTCGAGACAGGGTTTCCCTGTATAGCCCTGGCTGTCCTGTAACTCACTCTGTAGACCAGGCTAGCCTCGAACTCTCGAACTCAGAAATCCGCCTGCCTCTACTTCCCAAGTGCTGGGATTAAAGGCTTGCGGCACCACTGCCCGGCTTTTTCTTTGAGACAGGATTTCACTGTGGAACCCTGGCTGGCCTGTAACTCACTATGTAGACCAATCTAGCCTCAAAATCCCAGAAATCCTTTTGCCTGTTTTAAAATCTGAGTGTTGAGATTAAAAGCATGTATCACCAGGCCCAACCAGTGTAAGAATTTTGCATTTAGGGCTTAGGATACTTTTTAAAGTTTATTAGGAATGTTTTGTTGATCATGGTGCTTTAACAATTTTTTGCTTATTTGGCATAACACCTATTGTATATGTTGATACTAAAGGGCAAACATATACTAGAATATGTTTTTGTTCAATTTTTTTTAAGGTAGAGTCTTACTATGTAGCCCAGAGTCATACTATGTAGCCCCAACTGACCTGGAATGTGCCATATAGCCCAGGCTACCCTCAAACTTGTAGTGACCTCTACCTCTTCTTTTCTACTGCTGGCATTGTAGATGTGTACTGTTGTGCCAAGGTGTAGAATGGAGTTTTAATTCAGGGGATATGTTACATAACAGGATCAAAAGGCTTAGTTTTAAGATTCATCAGACTCTGGAGTAACAGACGGTCTGCACCATTCTTAGGTACCATCTTTGCATATGGACAGACTGGGACAGGCAAGACTTTCACCATGGAAGGTGTCCGCGCAGTGCCAGGGCTCAGAGGGGTTATCCCCAACTCATTTGCTCACATATTCGGTCACATCGCAAAGGCAGAGGGCGACACAAGGTGAGATTGCATCCGTTTCATAATATTGAGAGGCTCCGACCAGAAAGACCTAGAGGCATGGAAATTATAACCACCTTTCAGACACTGACTGTTCCACCATTGTCCTTACAGGTTTTTGGTTCGTGTGTCATACTTGGAGATATATAATGAGGAAGTTCGAGACCTTTTGGGCAAAGATCAGACACAGAGGTTGGAGGTAAGGATGGAATTAGAGTTAAAATAAAAGTGAGAATAGACTGCCTGCCAAATTATATGTCATGTCTTACAAGTGTACACCACACACCAGTTTGGGCATAAGTCACTGAAGTGTGGCTGCTGGGTCAGGCAGGAACTTTGGCAGATACCCTGTTCCTTTCACTAGCTTGTCCCTGAATACATTCCCAAGTGCTCAACAGGTAAAGGGACTTGCCACTGAACCTGAGCACCTGAGTTTGATCCCTGAGACCACATGGTAGAAGGAGAGAACCATGAACTACTTTCTTAGACTGCCCTGTATTTTCTTCATGGCTCCATCACAGATAACTGTGTGTGCAGGATTCCCTTATATTCTTATGCTTTATCACTCCGTGAGTGCAGGCGTGGCTCATGTCTACCCTACCTAGTACCTTCCCATGTGCAGCAGTGGATACTCGGAGGAACTCAAACGCTTACTGTTAGAAACAGAAGTCTTAGGCATGACTTTTGTATTTTAGGTTAAAGAAAGGCCTGACGTGGGAGTATATATCAAAGATTTATCAGCGTATGTAGTCAACAACGCTGACGACATGGATCGAATCATGACTCTAGGCCACAAAAACCGTAAGTGTGCTGTGTTCCTGTGATGGAGTGTCCATCTGAGTTCTGGTCGAGAAGCAGATAAGATGACTTTTTATATAGAGGTTGAAGTTTTAGTCTTTTATTTTATTATTATTAGTTGTTGGTTTGGCTTTGTTTTTTGAGACAGGGTTTCTCTGTGTAGCCTTGTCTACCTTGGATCTTGCTCTGTAGGCTGGCCTTGAACTCACCTAGATCCACCTGCTTCTGCATCCTGAGTGCTGGGGTTAAAGGCGTGCACCCCCACTGCCTGACGAGTTTTTTGTTTTAAGCCCACTCATTTTATTTACTAACTAGGGGATATATCTGAATGGACAGTAGCACAGAGTGTTTTTCATGTTGACTAAAGTTTCTTTTCATTAGTACCAATCTTTTAAAAAAAATTTTTATTTTATGTGTATGAATGTTTTGCTTGCATGTATGTAAGTGCACCACATGTATGCAGTGCCCACAAAGGCCAGAAGAGGGCATCAGACTTCCTGGAATTGGAGTTACAGACAATTGTGATCAGTCATGTGGTTCTGGAAACCAAATCCAAGTCTGCTGGAAGAACAGTCAACACTCTGTAACTGCAGAGTCATCTCTCAAGCTTGTTTGTTTGTTTGTTTGAGACAGGCTTTCTCTATATGTCCTTAGCTGTTTGGCTGGCCTCAAACTCACAGAGCTCCTCCTGGCCTTTACCTTCCAAGTGCTGGTATTAAATACATATACCAGGGCTGGAGAGATGGCTCAGCAGTTAAGAGCACTAACTGCTCTTCCAGAGGTCCTGAGTTCAATTCCCAGCAACCACATGATGGCTTACAACCATCTGTAATGGGGATCCAATGCCCTATTCTGGTATGTCTGAAGACATTGACAGTGTACTCACATACATGAAATAAATAAATCTTAAACAAAACAAAAAAAACCTCCACATGTACCACCAAGACCAATTCTCTAGCACTCTTAATAGTGTCAGTCTTTGAGACAGGCTTTTTCTATATATTCTTGGTTAGCCTTGAACTCACAGAGCTCCTCCTGCCTTTACCTTCCAAGTGTTGGTATTAAAAGCAGTTTTGCTAGTTAAAATCTTTTTTGTTTTGTTTTGTTTTGTTTTTTTCAAGACAAGTATCTCTGTGTAGCCCTGGCTGTCCTGGAACTCACTGTGTAGACCAGGCTGGCCTCAAACTCAGAGATCTGCCTGTCTCTACCTGTGAATGCTGAGATTAAAGGCAGGCACCCGCCATCCCCACTACTGGACAAGTTAAAGTTGTGGTGACATTTTGATTGAACACTTAGTGAGTAGGAGGGGCTTCTGCTCTGTGCTTTGGGAATGATCGCTTAGTCTTCACTGTAGTCCATGGTGATTTGGGAGCACAAGGCATAGTTTAAACACCATCTCTAAGGTAATATAATTGCCAAGTGGTAGTGAACCTAGGCTCTTAGTCTGAATTAGTCAGAATCTATACTGCTTCACTTCTGTTGAAAAGAAAAGCAAAGTTAAATAACATTTTCACTTTCTAGTAATTGTTTTAGATTTTTCTTCTAGAGAAGAAACATTTTACCAGGTATGATGGCTTATACCTTTAAGTGTTTAGGAGGTAGAGGCAGTGGGATCGCTGAGTTTGATCGCTGAGTCTTGTCTACATAGGAGTTTTAGGCCAGACAGAGCTATCTTGCCCACGCTAGCCTCAAACTTGTAATCCTCCTGCCTCAGCCTCCTGTATACTAGGATTACAAGAATGAACCTCCACCCTGTTTTAGCATGTGTTGAAATGTTTGGTTTTCTTTTTGATACAGTCTCACACATAGCCCTGGCTGGCCTGGAACTTGATATGTAGATGAAGCAGGCTCACAGAGATGCTTCTGCCTCCTGAGCACTGGGATTCAGGGCATGCGGCATCATGCCCACCTCTTGGTGTTGTGAAAAGTTCCTGTGGTGTTGGTGTCTTTTGATGTTAATGGTTGTGGATCCACCTCATGTTTTCAGTGGCTGTGTAGTAACTTAGCTCTCCCACAGTAGATTTACAGCCTATATAGTTACAGGTTATAGTGCCAGGTCTTTCAGGGACTCACAGCTTCAAACAGTGGTACCCTGATTCTCCCTGATGTGTGTGTGCAAATCCATTTATGGTTTGGAGTCTCAAACATAATTCTCTAAGGAGGCTTAAGTCATCAGCAGGTTTGGTTTTGTTGTTGTTGTTAACACATTTTTGTTTTTTGTTTGTTTGTTTTTTGTGTGGTGTAATCTTTTCTTTTTTTTTCAAGAGAGAGAAGGTCTTGCTATGTTATCGAGGTGGCCTGGGTTACCTGAGTTGACACGCCCTCCTGCCTCAGCCTCCTGAGTCGACACCAGTATGTTCAGCTTCAGAGACAGTTACAATCTTTAGATAGTAGTAGCATTTTTGAGTGAAGTTTAGAATTTTATGCTGTGATTATGTTATAATGTGAGTACATCACAGATTATTTGGTTATAGTGTGAATTATAAAAGAAGTATACAATGGCCAAACACAACCTGTGGTTAATAGTTAGACATAGTTACTGGCTTTGACTGTGATGAAACCATTTTAAATGTTGTGGGTATTTAATTAGTTAAGCTACTCTCTGGGCTGAGGATAGCTCAGTTGGTACATTGCTTACTTAGTATGCATAAAGCCCTTGTTCAACCCCCAGCACTGCATAAAATAGGCATGGTGGTAGTCAAGAGGTAGAGATAGGAGACCAAAGTTTAAGGATAGCCTGGGCTACAGCACACCATATCCTGTCTAACAAAGTAAACATAAAGGCACTGTGTTAAATTTTACAGGTTTCTTTTCTTTGTTAAAGGTTCTGTTGGTGCGACTAATATGAACGAGCACAGCTCCCGATCCCACGCCATCTTTACAATCACTATAGAGTGCAGCGAGAAAGGTGTGGATGGAAACATGCACGTCAGGATGGGGAAGCTCCACCTTGTAGATCTTGCTGTAAGTCCCAGGTGCTACTTAAGTTCTTCTCTGGGGTCCATTTCCCTGTTAATAAAAATTAACTCAGAGGTATGGATACATGTAATTTCAAAGTGCTTATTATTATGGGATATCCGAAAGTGGATATAGTATCATAATGTCACCCAATGTCAACATCTGTCAGCTCCTGGCCAGGCTTTTTTTTGTCTATTCTTACTCACTTCTTCCCTCTTTATTTTGAAGTGAATTTCAGATGTCATATGAGATATTTTACTTTTTAAAAAAACAGACTTGAAAAAGCACATTCTTGATTTTAAAAAATTAGCCCAATTTTTGTCTGTTTATTGCTAGGGGTCAGAAAGACAAGCAAAAACTGGGGCCACAGGACAGCGCCTCAAGGAAGCTACCAAAATCAACCTTTCATTGTCCACCCTGGGCAACGTCATTTCTGCCTTGGTGGATGGAAAAAGCACTCATGTGCCGTATCGGAACTCTAAACTGACCCGTCTCCTGCAGGATTCCTTAGGAGGGAACTCAAAAACCATGATGGTAAGATGGCAGTCATGGCGGTTAGTTCACAAAAGGCAGAGTTAAGATTCTAGCTGATGCCTGTAATTGATGTGAGTAGCACGTTACAGATCAGTCTCTCTTCTCTGTGTAATGTGCTGTATACTTGCCCTTGCTTGGATCATGTCCATACGTGTATGATTGATACCAGTTTAAAGAAGGCCAGATTACATGTGGGCTTTGGGCATGTTCTGGTAACAGTGGTGTTAGAATGTAGAATGACTTACGTTTCTAATTCAACAGTGTGCAAATATTGGGCCAGCAGATTATAATTATGATGAAACCATCAGTACCTTGCGGTATGCCAACCGCGCCAAGAACATTAAAAACAAAGCTAGAATTAATGAAGACCCGAAGGATGCTCTGCTTCGCCAATTTCAGAAAGAAATAGAAGAGCTGAAGAAAAAGCTTGAGGAAGGTAAGTTCTCACAGAGACTCCTGTCGGCTAAGGCAGGCTGGGGACCACAGCACTTGCTTCCTGTCAGGCAATAGCCTCTAACATCGATCTTTAAAGTATCTCTGTGTGTGTGTGTGTGCGTGTGTGTGTGTGCAAGCACTCATGGGCCACAGTGCATTTGGGTCAGAGGACACCTGTGGGAGTCACTACTCTCCTTGCACTCTGATTCTAGGACTCAAATTCTTGTCACGCTTGCATGGCAAATATTCTCCCTGATGAGCCATGTGTTGGCTCCTAACATTGACATTTAAAAGTAATATTTCAGAGGACTTGTGTCTGCTAAGAAAAAATTTCTAGGATAAAGTCCCAATTGATGGTGGTGAGGAGCTTCCCGGTGGCTTCCGGACACTCCCACACCGTGTACAAGAGCTCTCACTGGTATTAGCTCCCTGTGCAGCAGGCAGAAGGCTTGTAGACCCAGCCTTTAGAGTCTTGGGGAAACCCAGAGGAACCAACCTGCCATGCATGTATCTAGAGAAAAGCCAGATGCTGAGAAAAAGCAGGAGCGAGCTACCTCACGGATGATGGAAGTGGCTATCTGTAAATGGCCACTAGGTGGCATTTATAGCCAGTTTGTTTCTGAGATCCTTCACTTCCCAGTTAGGGCTGAGCACATGCCTTTATTTTGATGATTCATTTATTTTTTACATCTTTATATGATAAAATATACATGATAAAAGTTGACACTTGACTGTGCTACGTACTGCACATAAGGAACAAAACTGTCCATTATTTGTGCTTCTGTGTTTGGCTTACTCACAGTGTAAGGGCTTCAGGGCTCTTCTGTGCTGTGCCTTGTTAGGATTTCTTTCTAGCTTCGATCACTAGGATTCCATCCTGCTTCCATGCTATTCTGTGTGTCTGTTCCTCTATTCAGGGTGTGAATCCTGTACTGAATGGTGTGACTGTGCACATTGGTTACACACATGGTCAAGTACTTGTGAGGTGGTCCTGGCATGTACCCAGAGGCAGTCGTCAGGCATATTGTTTGTGATGGGCTTCACTTAATTGTGTCCTTCTGACCCTGTGCTCTTTTTTATGATCTAGTTAATAGAATAATCATAAACAATAAAATGTAGGCAAAAGCATGAGATGAATAATTTATAAACTTATTTTAAAATAATTTGAGGCTTGTGGAAGTTCATATATTATGGAGAGTTTCCATCTGCCCATGCATGGTATTATGCACACCAGAGTCTTGTTTCTGAGCCCAGGAAATGCTGGTTCAGAACTACTCACCAACCTGCAGACTACCCAGACTTTGCCAGTTCTAGTGAGACCTGCGTGAAATGACAGTTTATGACTGTTCACTTGATCTTTTTGATATAGTCTCATGTAGAGGCACAGTCTAGCCTCAGTCCACTGGCATTCTTTCTTGCAGCTTCCAAAGACTTGTGACTCTGTAAAAACAAATGTCAGGGGACTAGAGAGATGGCTCAGTGGCTAAGAGCACTGACTGCTCTTCTCCAGGACCTGCTTTCTATTTCTAGCACCCACACAGTGGCTTCCAGCCATCTGTAAACACCTACATACATACAATGTTAAACAAAGATAGAAGTCTTAAGCAGAAAACAGGAGAAAATACTCCCCAAAATGATCACAATTTTATTTTTTAAATTTTTTAAGAGTATTTTTTTAAGTTTATTTATTTATTTTATGTGTATGAGTACACTGTCACTGTCTTCAGATACACCAGAAGCGGGCATCAGATCCCATTACAGGTGGTTGTGAGCCACCATGTGGTTGCTGGGAATTGAACTCAGGACCCCTGGAAGTGCTCTCAACCAGTGAGCCATCTCCAGCTCACCATCAGGATTTTAAAAGTGACCCTTGTGTGTGTTTAAAGTTGTATTCACAGTGGATCAGATTTTAACTTCTTCTTTTTTTTTTTTTTTTTTTTTTGGTTTTTCGAGACAGGGTTTCTCTGTATAGCCCTGGCTGTCCTGGAACTCACTCTGTAGACCAGGCTGGCCTCGAACTCAGAAATCTGCCTGCCCCTGCCTCCCAAGTGCTGGAATTAAAGGTGTGCACCACCACTGCCCAGTCAGATTTTAACTTCTTTTTCAGGACTGTAAAAATAAAATTTCTAGCTAGATATGAAGGTACACACCTTTAATCCCAGCACTCAGGAGACAGATGCAGGCAGAGTGCTTTGAGTCCCAGGCCAGTCAGCTACATAGTGAGATCCTGTCTCAATAAATTTTTTTCTAAAAAAGTAAAATAAAATGTATGTGTACATAGTGTGTGTGATCTGTGCACAGGCTTAGAGACAAGAGGACAGCACAGGTGGTGTTCCTCTTGGTGGGACCAGGGGAAGACAGGATCTCTCAATGGCCTGGAATTCACCAAGTCAGCTATGCTAGCTTGTCAGCAAACTCCAGGAATCCTGCGGGCTCCACCTGCCCTTCCTTATCTCTAAGTTTAAACATCAGATATACTATCCAGAACATTTAAATGGATTTTCAGTTTGTATTTGATACAACAAAAACTTAATGAGGAGAACAGGTAATAGACATTTTCTGAATAGCCCATAATGACTTGGTAACAGACTAAAAGTCATTGTTAAATTTCTGTCCAAGGGGAAGAAGTGTCAGGCTCTGACGTCAGTGGGTCAGAGGAGGATGACGAGGAGGGTGAACTTGGAGAAGATGGAGAAAAAAGGAAAAAGAGAAGGGGTAAGTTCTGCTCATGCTCTAACCAGTTGGATCTGGCTAGAGCTGCTCCCTGATGATTCAGTGTCCACTTTTCATTTGCTATTTTTAATTAAGGTAGTGGATCCAGCAGGGAGTGCATGCTACATGCGGTTGATCTTGTGAACTCGGTTGTTTATCTTGCTGACCTAGAGTGCCGTATCATCGATTGTAAAATTTTAAGTTGTAAAACTGTGTTGGTAGACACACGGTCATGCAGTTTTACATCTTTGTTAGTTACCTATCTGCTTTTGAGATTAGGACAGTGCGGGATTTCTTTTCAAGGGATGTTAGTTTTTTAAAATCATGTGCAGGAGCTGAATTTGAATGAGGGTTACAGGTTTTGGTTGAATTCCTTTCTTTGTGAACTCTGTCGTTCTCACCCTTTAGACCTGTGGTGCCTAGGCTGCAGGCGGCACATAGAAAAGGATAATTTCAAACTCAGACCTCCTCAGTCACTGCAGGCCGCTGCACATTCCTAGTTAACCAGTCTTGTTGAAAACAGACCCCTCACCGCTTGGTGGGGACCCCAAATCAAAACTGAAGATTCTGTTCAATCAAAGCACAGAAAAAGCACCATTGTAAGGCAGAAGTTGGCAGACTATAGTGTGCTGGCCAAATCCACGGGAACCTGCTTTTGCAAATAAAGTGTTTCAAAACAGCCATGCTCATTTGTTTATGTGTGGTCTCTGGCTCTTTCACACTAAAGCATGTGGCCTGGCTGTTGGTCCTTTTGCAAAACCCATCAGCTGTCCCTGACTTTCATAGCTAGTTTGTTTTCTGACCTGAAAGCAGATAGTAGAAAATTTTACTAAAAGTAAATTTTATGTAGAAAAAAAGTGCCATTGTTTAATCTGTTAAGATATTTTAAAGTAATATGTGCTGAGAAGCCTCACATTTTTCGGTGAGCCTCATCAGTTATACTCTGAAGCTTTAAACATAAGTAAGTCTGGTAGCTTGATGTCTTGCGGGGCAGTGGGGGAGTTGGAGAGAGTGTTGTCTATGATGAAGAACAGCTTATTTATAACGTGAATTGTGTGACTTTATGGTTTAAAGCTGTTTCTCTTTCTTAGCAGCTTAAATAGACTTGGCTGTCACCGAGTGAGATGTTTGTCATTTCAACCCTCTGAGTAGTTACGCTTTATTAGATGAGTTGGGGGTGCCACTGCTGCAGATCTTTAAAGAAACGCGTGGCTGTGTGGGAGAGTTCAGTGTCGGGGCTCCCTAGCTTCAAGCTGGAGTGAGTCCTGCTTGAATGCGAAGCTTTAGTGTCCTCTGAGTTCCTCCTGCAGAACTCGGGTTTTCTCTGTGTACTTGTTCAATCTTGTTCCTCTCTCTGGTTGCCGTGGGCTCGTTTCTTTGTCTTCCAGGCAGTAGCAGCAGCAGTAGCTCAGACTCCACATGTTCTGTCATAGAGAAGCCCCTGGATGAGTTCTTGCCTCGTGAGTGGCGGCCCTCACCTTTTCTAACAGAGCTCTGGCTTCTCCATCACTCATGGGCTTCATTTGGGAGATGCTGCCCCACTCCCTGTCATGACTGGTCCATGTTGGGCTCCCACTAGAACAAGCATGTCATCCCCACCCTGCCATGGCTTCAGTTAACTGTGAAACATAGGCCAGAGTCTATGTTTGAGACAGTGGAAGAGAGAATCATGCTTTTGCCGCTGAGATAATGTAAAGAGAGCTAGTAAGCTGTGTGAAAGGATAATTCTCAGCATTCTTTCTTATGCCTCGTTCTACACCTTAAATTCTGATCAGTGTAAAAGACACGGACAACAAATCTTGAATCTCTAAAACACAAATTAAAGTTTGTTGGTGCAGCAGCACGCGTTGTAACAAGCTGTACATGCTCCATGTAAAGAGACATGTGACGCCTGAGGCAGGTAGAGAAGACTGAGTAGTGTTTCATCCCCACCGGATGCGTCCCTGCTTCCTAACCAGGTCAGTTTTAAGACTCCATGAGATGTGATCAGAAACCTCAGTCACACAGAGCTCATGAACTCTGTCTCGACTTACTTCAGACTTAGATTTTTTTTGTAAACCATTAAGTTGAAAAGCATTATTTAATTTTGTCTATTTCTACTTTCAGAAGAAAATGGAAGCGATGCTTGCTCCCCCCAACTTGCAGCTTGCTGTCTCTTAAAGCATTATCTGTATCCTTGCCTTCCCCAGACGAATGACAGAAACCATTGCTTTTAGCTTTACTAGGGACTATCTCAAGAATCTCAAGACACTGTGTCTGTGACACTGTTGAAGCAAGTTACCAGAACAGCTGACCTCACCGGATAATTTATAAAATAGACGGCATTGTTCAGACATCACATAGAAACACAGTTTTTTTTATTATAAACTGTGAAGTGAGAGAAAAATATCTGAGCAGGAAGCATTGTTCTTTAATTTTCTGTTCTAAAACTTACCATTCTTAGAGAGTAGTTACATGAAAGTAGGTTGTGAAATGAGTTGTACCTTATTCAATTCAAGACCTTTTTTTTCCAATTCAAGAAGCTTTAATTGTTGTTTGCATACTTAACACTTACTTTCTGTTGTTGTAACATGGCTGTATTGGGGAGTGGAGAGATGATCGTCCCAGCATGTGGTTGCTGTGTGTAACTTGTGTGTATGTCCCCTCCCATTAAAAAATATAAATGGCCGTTCAATGTCCCTTGCTTGAATCATCAGTTGTCATTTATTTCTCTAGTCATTACTTACCCAGAACAATGTACCCACAGGCTGAATGTAAGTTTGCTACTCTACAGGTGCACTTCATTTTATCTCATTAGAGCTGCTTACCAATCAAGTTGGAAAATACAATATTATGAACTGTCTGCTTTTAAAATTCATTAACCTTTTGTTAGTCACATGATCAGTATAAACTACTGTAAATTAGTTTATCTATTTCATTGCTTCAGGTCTACCTGGTACATTTTCTTTAAATGGGGGACACCTGTAATGGGTTTATATATATATATATATATATTTAAAAAAAAACATTGAATTGGGAAATTTTGGAAATGGACAATGAGAACTTTGCTACTTTTAATTTACTAATTTTAAAAATTGACTTCATTTGCCCTTTTAGATACTTTCCAGGTCTTGGCAGGTTCCCAATTCCATGTCTGTAATCCATCAGCATAAGCACGTGCCCTGAGCGGCATCACTTGCAGGGGCTACTCTGGGCACCTGAGATTCGCGGGGCCACAGGGTGAACTGAGTCCAGCATTCGTGATTGTCTATGGAACATGCTTTCTTTTTCTGTTGGCTCTATTTCAGTTTTGATTATTTGATTTATGTCTGTGCTCATGCCAAATGAATGCTGTTACACATTTTCTCTGTTTTACAAAGGAAATAATGTTTTCCTTTCTTCCCTCCTCATCTCTGTGCACATGCTTCCTGTCTGCGACTCGCTTACCGCTTCTTTGCAAGACCAAGCAGGTTGGTGTGATTGGCTGGCACTTCACCTGGTGCACTTACTCATTTTCTCAAGACCTTTTATTTAAGTACTTGACTTTTTTTTTTTTTTTTAATAATTTTTACAAGGTAAGTATCTGTCTTTTTAGAACAATTCCATTTTAGCTATTTTAAAAACCTTCCCTCGTAAATCCTTAAAGATCCATTAAGCCAGTGTTTGAAAATACACTTATACCCCATTTGACATCCAGGCGTTTTCCTCGTTTTTTGAAGGCCACGAGTCAGTTCTTGTTGCCTACACTATGGCTGCGTGTGACACACGACATTAGTCGAGTTGTCACTTACTGCAGCCCCACCCTTGCCCACCCCACCAGGTCACCTTCACTTCGGTGGCACCTGGCAAACTGGGCACTGGAAGGCTCACTACTTCTCTTTGACTTAGCTAAACACTTTTTATACTATCAACGTGCCTTTTCAGATTTATGTACTTAAACTTTTTGCGCTAAATTTTATCAGTGAGGACTAGAAAAGTTTCTGAGGTTGGGTTTTTTCAAACCCTCTGGAGGTTTTGTGAGTGCTGTTTTGTTTTGCTTCTTTATTGATTTGGTTGGTGAAACTGTGTGTGTGGTCCCAGGAATGAAGCCAGGGCTTTCCACATGGTGGCCAAGTACTGAGCTATGCCCCCACCTCCTTTAAACATTTCTTAAGAAGTATATGTAGGCTCTTGTGCCATTGGAGGGGTCAGAGTGCTCCTGGAGGGCACAGAAGGCAGACCACTTCAGGCTCCTCACAGCAGTCCCCAGTGGAAAGCAGCCCACTGGAGGCTAAGGTTTGTATCTAGGGGAGCACAGGATACAAATTCATCCTTTAAAGATCTATGTAAGTTACTCCTTCTTGGTCATCAAATTTTTACACAGTCTATTTAGCTTAAAGTGTTACTTGAAAAAAATAATGTGACTTGTCACAGTGATTCTGGCTAGAGCCACATGGGACTTGAATGTGTGGACCTTTGAACTGACCCTAGCTGTGTGCATAGTGTCTTCATGAAACCCTCTTGAGCACAGTGAGATGCTTGCATCTAAAGCATGGGTTTGAAGTGATCACCATGTAAGGTGATCACCTCAGCAACAGATAGCATTTATACATTTTTTCTATGCAACTCTGTTTTTTATTACTACCTCCTGATGGGTTTTTGGAGCTGTTTATAACTATTAGCAAAACAAAACAGTACCAAAATTACGTTCACGTATTGATCTGAACAATCTCATCTATATTATTAGTATCCATGCCTTCTACACACGCTGGTTTTGTTTTAACGTATTTACCATTTTCTTTAAGCGTTTGTAACCCTGAGGTGGAAGTCACATGTTTTAATGTGTATGTACTTCCTGTACACCTGGGCTTAGACTTTTCTTCTCAAAGTTTTAATAAGTTATTATTGATAGAAAGTCTTTTCAAGGAATTCATTGGGAATAAACAATTCAATAGGAATTAAATTGTTTGTGAAAATTGTTCTGCACAGCATAATTCTGAAGGTTCAAGGTAGATGGCCGTACCATTAGGCCCAGGCCACCTCCGGCACGGAGTGCAGTGAATCACACCACACCAGCCGCCTGGATCACAGCTCTTATCTCCTCTTTGGTTCTGTGCTTAGATTTTGCTTTAGACTTTGGTTCTGAAGAAGGAAGGATGCTGTTAAACTCTTGAATTCCTAATGTGATTTTGTCTTAAGAGTTGAAAAAGCCTCCGCATGATCCTGCCTTTCATGCCTCTTGCAGAAGTCTACTCAGATCTGTAGCCCCTCCTGATTGGTTTTCAGTTCCTTTTCCTTCTTAGCAGGAGGGGCTGGCTTTGGGGTAGAGGTATTAGTTTATAATCCTCTGTCCTTGTCCCTTGGGAAGGAAGTTGAGAATTACAAGCTTTCAGGAGAGCCTCAGGCCTGACAGTTCTATGAAATGCTTGTTGTTCTGAAGGAACACATTTCTAAGAACTTGCATCAACCACAAATGAATTGTCATTGGCTCAGTTTCAGAACCATTAAGGTAGTGCTTGCTTTGTCTTTGTGATT
Source organism: Grammomys surdaster (assembly GCF_004785775.1). Lineage (NCBI taxonomy): Eukaryota > Metazoa > Chordata > Mammalia > Rodentia > Muridae > Grammomys > Grammomys surdaster. The sequence continues at coordinate 2,787,683 of NW_021604703.1, read as the reverse complement.
TTTTTTCATATAACTTCATGATTTTCAGGTTCTCTGGTGAACTTGATGTGAGCAGGCTGCATATACCTGCACACAGTAGTGTGCTGTTGTCGGTTGGAAGCCGCTCTCAGCCTTATTAGCTGGCAGTGTTTCTGCTGGCTTCATATGTGGTGTGTTTGATCTGAGTAGGGACTTTGAGGATCTAGTTTGACATAGTAAGTTACTTTTGTGGTTCATGTATGATTTATCAGGGCGGCTTACCAGTGTGACATGTCTGCCTTAAATAAATAGCTTACAGATCGAGTGTGAAAGCGATTGAAAAATTATTTTCCTTTTTAGCTTCTTTGTGCTATTTGGAGGCCCACAGGCTTTGCTTTTTTTTTTTTTTTGCTTTCCTGTTAATTTTCTTTCCCTATTTTCTGCTCATCTATTTTGTTCATCTTCATTTTCTCCTTTGCATATCACTAGACAGTTGGACAACAGTTTGAATTTATTAATGAATTAAAAAAAATCCTAGGAACTACTAAGTAGAAGCAGAAGTTTAACATTCTCTGTTGATGATTGAGCATAGCCATCACTATACTAAGCTGATTCTTATGTCTGAAGCACCTACTGGTTTTAGTGACTGCTTTAATTTCATGACTCAAATAGGTAAAAAGAAAGTTTCCCCAGATAAGATGGTGGAAATGCAAGCGAAAATTGATGAGGAGAGAAAAGCACTGGAAACCAAACTCGACATGGAAGAAGAAGAAAGGAACAAGGCTCGAGCTGAGCTAGAGAGACGGGAGAAGGACCTTCTGAAAGCCCAGTGAGTGTGCTGGGATGCTAGTGGGCTTGAGAGTTCACAGGATGGTATATCAGGAAAATCAATTAAAAAACAACCAAAAGCGTGATTTTCATCTCCAGCATAGCTGTTTGGGGTGAATGGTGGGTCCACTGAGGGTGAGATAGTCCTAAGACTTGGATCTTTCTGACCATTTATTCGCCCTGTAGGAGAAAATATTGGCCAATGTGAATCATACCTTAGGTGATGAGTTAATGCTATGTAGTGGTATGGTTTGGAGAGAGATCACATGACTGACTTTCTATTCAGCATGCTTCTTCTGGTCCCACTTACATTGGGGCAGTGAGATTAGAAAAGCAGATGACAGGACTCTAGGATGTTCTTTTAATCATAGACAAGAACATCAGTCTCTGCTGGAAAAACTGTCTGCTTTGGAGAAGAAGGTAATTGTCGGTGGTGTGGACTTGTTGGCCAAGGCTGAGGAGCAAGAGAAGCTTCTTGAGGAGTCCAATATGGAGCTGGAGGAGCGGAGGAGGAGAGCTGAGCAGCTTCGGAAAGAACTAGAGGAAAAAGAGGTGATGCCATGACACCCAAATCAAATGCTTGGTTCTGAACACTGAAAATGAAATGGGAAGCAGATTGTGGGTCATTTTGAAGACAATAGTTGCCAAACGTCTACATCATTTGTTACATTGAGTTTGTACTTAAGGGAATTATTCTAAAGTTAATCTGTTCTTATCATAGCAAGAACGCTTGGACATCGAGGAAAAATACACCAGTCTGCAAGAGGAGGCACAAGGAAAGACGAAGAAATTAAAGAAAGTCTGGACCATGCTGATGGCTGCAAAGTCAGAGGTTGATAGCCTATAATGCAGTTTAGAGTCTTAATGTGTGCCTGCAGTTTTGTTTGTTTGTTGTTGTTGTTTTTGAGACAAGTTTTTTGTTGTTGTTGTTGTTTTCTTGGTGTAGCCTTGACCATTCTGGAACTCACTCTTTAGACTAAGATGCTCTTGAACTCAGAGATCCTCTGCCTCTGCTGGGACTAAAGGCATGTGCCACCCACCCTGGCTTTGTGTGCTTACAGTTTTAAAACACTTAAAACACTTCTTTCTCTATATTTTAAATTTTACTTATTAAGCTCCCCTACATCCCCCTGCCCCCTCTACCCCCCAGCTATAAGTGATTTGAAATAGCCAACGATGGTGTCAGTCTGTTTGAACTGGGCCAGTTTTTACTGGGCCTCATAGACTAGTGCCCTGGGCTAGGTTCAGTGTGCTTCAAGTCTTGTTTACCTTACACTGTCATGGGTTCTCTGCTAGATGGCTGATCTCCAGCAAGAGCATCAGAGGGAAATTGAAGGCCTCCTGGAGAACATTCGGCAGCTCAGCCGTGAGCTGCGGCTGCAGATGCTCATCATTGATAACTTCATACCTCAGGATTACCAGGTGAGGGAGACTCTGATCTAGACATTAGGTCATTGGGGAAGGCTAGAGAATAAGCCATTGTATCTAAGATGTTAAATGTTTGCATTCCAAGTGTCCTCTGTAAAGTTTGCTTGAACTATTGGCTATGATTGAACACCATGACCAAAGCAACTTGGGAAGGAAAGGGTTGATTTGGCTTACACTTCCACAGCACTGTTCATCACTGAAGGGAGTCAGGACAGGAACTCAGGCAGGGCAGGAACCTGGACGCTGCCGGCATGGGCTGACCCCTCCCCCATCAATCACTAACTAAGAAAATGTCCTGCAGATGGTTCTTATGGAGGCATTTTCTCAACTGAGGTTCCTTTCTTTCAGATAACTCTAGTGTCTGTCACGATGATAAAACTAGCTAGCATAAAAGATGTTAATTTTCTTCAGAATGTAATTATCTTTTTTTGAGTATCTAAGTATCTAAATAAGAATGTGTCAGCCCGTTGGAAGGACTTTGGTTCATGTAATGCACGCTTAAGGAGGTGACAGACTTACTAATTCATTAGCATGCTTTATTAGAAAGTAGAGAGAGGGGAAGCGGAAGAGGTGGCTCAGTGGTTTAGAGCACTGGTTGGTCTTCCAGAGAACCAGTTTCAATTCCCACATAACCAGTTATCTATAATTCTAGTCCCAGGAGACCCAACACCCTCCTCTGTCCTCCACAGGCACCCGGGAGGCATGTGGTTCACAGACACCCCAAATATACAAAGCCCATGTGTGAGTGACTTTCAAATAAAAAATAAGCAGACTATGCTGGTGTCCTCTCTTGATGGATGTGCTCTGTCCACCATTCTCCTCTCTCTCCTCTCTCTTCTTGCTCTTCTTTCTCTTTCTTCTTTTTCTTTCTCTGTGTAAATAGAACATGAAATTGCCCATTCTCATCATCTGTATGTATACAGTTGAATAACACTAAATTTATTACTTTCTTGTACAACCAGACATCATCAGAAATCATTTTCAGACACATAGTAATTATTACTATCAACATAACTTTAAAATCTTATCTTTTTCTTAGCAAAAATTTTATTTTGTGTTTAGTTTGTGTTTATGTGAGAATGTGGGCTTGTGCATAGAGTCTAGGGAAGAGCATGGGTCCCTTATAACTGGAGTTAGAGGCGGCTGTGAGGTGCTGGATGTGGGTGCTGGGAACTGAGCCCCAGTTGTCTACAAGCACAGTGGGCACTCTTAACCCCTGGCACCACCTCTCCAGCCCACCTTCTAGTTTGTCTTAATACACTTTAATGTGTGGAGTTTTAATGTCGTGAATCTCAGTGTAGTTATGAGAAACTTGTCTGAAAAGTTCCCCTTTGACTCCAAGTACGCAGAATTAATCCTGGGTTTCTGGGACATTTCAGGATGCCCTCGTTCCGTTAACTCATTACCCAAAGTCAGAGCTGAAATCTAGACTGTAGCCTGTTTGTAGCCAGACGGTTTTCCCAGCTTTCTATTTCTTTGCCTCTTCTAGCCCAGCCTGTCTGTCCTTCCAATTCCTGGGATCACAGCTTTAGTTTTTTGCTTTTTATGTAGTTGAATAGTATGCACATGTGTTCCCAAGACCTGTGTGTGTGCTTGTTTATTTTTACGTTATGTATATGGGTGTTTTGCCTACATGCATATGTGTGCACTGTGTGCATGACTAGTGCCCACAGAGATGAGGTGTCAGATGCCCCTGGAATTAGAGTTGTTAGCCACCATGTAGGCACTGGGAACTGAACCTAGGTCCTCTGCAAGAGCAATTGCTCTTAACCATTAAGCCAGCTCTCTAGCCCAAGGAGTATATATTTTTTAAATGCTTGATGCAGGCTGGGTGGCAATAGTACACACCTTTAATGCCAGCACTCAGGAGGCAGAGGAAGGTGATTTCTGAGTTCCAGGACAGCCTGGTCTCTGGAATGAGTTGCACAGAGAAACCCTCTGTCTCAAAACAAAACCAAAATTTCAGTACAAAATGTTTACAAACAACTTTTTTCCACTTAACATTGAAAGTGTAGGTCTGGTAGGCCAGTGAGGTGGTTCAGTAGTAAAGAATCATTATATAAATTGGTGACCTGTGTGATGTCAGCCCGGAACTCACATAAAGGTATAAAAAGAGGGCACTGACTCCACAGAGTTGTTCTCTGACTTCCACATAAGCACCTTGATGTGTCCCTACCCCATCATGCATACATGATAAAATGCAAGGCTTTTAAAGGATCTTACTTAGTTTAAGGCGTGAGAAAGTAAAGGGATTTTTATGAGCAAGATGCAATCATAGGTATAGGAAGACGTCACACATGGCTATGTCATTTTTATATGCACAGGTCTGTTAATATTTTTGAGTACCTTAACTGTTAACTAAAAGTAGACTTGTCCTCTTTTTGAAGGAAATGATTGAAAACTATGTCCACTGGAATGAAGACATAGGAGAATGGCAGCTAGTGAGTATTCCTTCATGGTTGGTGGTATTACAGTGTGGAGAGTGCTGGCTCCTGCGGGAAGAAGCGGGTGCAGGTCAGAGAAGATGGGGCTCAGTGCACCAGATAGGATATTTTCTGGTTCACAGCAATGTGGAGAGCATGTGTGGAAATAGCTTAGGCCTGAGGCTCCTTGGTGCTCCAGGATAAGCATCATGTTTGCTAGTGAGCTGTCAGGGTGTCTCACAGCCCCTTTTCCTGGTCACAGTATTAATTCAGATGTGTCTCTTTTCCTTTTTTTGAGAAATGTGTGGCCTACACAGGAAATAACATGAGGAAACAAACTCCAGTCCCTGACAAGAAGGAGAGAGACGTAAGAGACTTAATCACTCCCTCTGTCTTTATAGGATGGGGACATTGCATAGATTCTGGTTTGTGAGGAGAGGCTCTGGGGTGGAGCTGTTAGGACAGGCCTGCTCTCCAGAACTCAGCAAAGTCGTCTGCCTTTCCTCCCCTTCCACAAGCACAGCCTGCTGTCACTCTGGTGTGCCCTTTTCACCGCTTTTCACCTCTAATTCCTGAGCTTTGAGTACAGTTTACATACTGGGAGAGAAGACACCTTTAAGGTTATTTGATTTTGTCTTTAGTGGTTCTTCTGCTTAGTGTCTGACATGTTTTAAATCTTCCCCAAATCTGGTTTAATTTGCCTTATGTGTGTTTCTTGTAGCCATTTGAAGTAGACCTTTCCCATGTGTACCTCGCCTATACAGAGGAGAGTCTTCGTCAGTCTCTGATGAAGTTAGAAAGGCCACGGACCTCCAAGGGGAAAGCAAGGCCAAAGACAGGGAGAAGGTGAGCACAGCCAAGAGTCCTGAGGTGACAACGTTGAGACGGTAGATTTAGATACTCAAAGACAGTCAAACTTTAGTTAAAATGGCACATAGTTTGCAATTATGTTCTTTATGCAGTTAGAATTTGATAAGCAAAATAGAGATAAAGACTTGTACTCTGGGGCAGTTGTGGTGGCAAACACCTTTAACCCAGGACTTGGGAGACAGAGGCCTGAAGATCTGAGTTCCAGGCCAGCCTCATCTGCATAGCACATTTCAAGACAGCCAGGCCTACATAGTAAGACCCCGTCTCAAACAAATCAGAAAAAGAATGGCACTTTGGACTTCTGCCACGGGAGGAGCAGAGCTAGCCTCTGCTGGCCACGTTCTCTCCTAGTGTTACCCACCACCGACTCTCTCGTTCAGGGTCCTGATTTGTACACTAATTCTCCTACTTAGATGCTAATTAATTTTCCTAGTTTGACTACCAAAAGACTGTGTTTAGCTGGTCAGTGCTTCTGACAGTAGATACTGCCCCAAGGACACTGATTTCCTAGATCTCACGAGAAGTGTGTGTGACTCTAGCGCCAGTTGTGATAGTTGTGTAGTGTGTGCTTCATCACGTAAGCTCAGTGGGAAACCTGGCTTGTGGCTGATGCTCCTTGTGTTCCTACATTGAGCTAATTTGAACCAATTACAAGATTTTTGTTTTACATGTAGGGTGGTTAATTGGTGTTACATAGTCTTTAAATGTAATACTAAAAAAAATTGGAATCATTAAACTAGGTCTTGAAGGAATCAGCTGCATGTTAAAATACACAAGATTTTTGCACTTTATAACATGTAGATGAAATAAAATTTTTTATGTGCCAACTGAATCTACACATGGAATCTTTAAAAATATATAAATATTATTTTATCTATATGTGAGTGTTTTCCTGCATGTCTATATGTGCAGCAGGCATCAGATCTCCTGGAATGGTTGGTCGAGAGCCACCATGTGGGTGTTGGGGTGTGAGCTCAGGTCTCTGGAAGAATAACAAATGCCCTTGAGCGCTGCCCCATCTCTGCAGTCCCCTGTCCATCTCTGTAGCCCCTGTTCATCTCTGTAGCCCCTGTTCTGCTGTTAGTAGATGCTTTTCTCTGAGCTCACCTGTTATTAAGAAGATGAAATTCAAATGGGGCGAATCATAATGAGACAGTTGACCTCACAGAGAGACAGGCAGAGGAGAGCAGGGGAGCAAGCTGGGAGAGTGAGTCTATCCCTTGTTAGTGTGGGAACAGAGGCCCCATTATTGCTGGACTATTGCCTTTTAAAAGAGGATCCAGATTACTCAGCTACATTTTTTAAACTGTATAGATCTTAAAATAATTTGGCAAGCTGTTTTGATATAGTTTTTATAATGCATCACTGTAAAATATATACCTCTTGTTTAACTTAAGGTAAAGAAAATACTTGTGGGCCAACATACGATGCAGACTCAACTCTGTAACAGAATCAAGGCCTGGAAAAAAAAAACCCTGTAGTTTTCCTCAGAAATAAGAAAACATGTAATGCTTCATGAGAGGCATGCAGTTGATTGTGTTGGACAGCAACAAAGAAGTACATGAGATGCTCCTGTAGGCTCTGCATCTGCATCTGGGAAATGTGGCTTCTTTTCCTGCTTCTCTGAGGCTGCCTGTACCATTAGCATCCTCGGAGGAGATGACCAAAGGGCATCCCTGATAAGTTTAGCTGCCACCTGACTGCACCTTGTCTGACCTTGCCTGCGCTCAGTTCCTCACCACTCTGGAGGACTACTGCATGCTTGCTCTGTGACCTACTCTGAAAACATGAGTAGCAATCAAACTTTGCCGTGGTCAAGCATGGGCAGTGTTGGTCCGTTCATGGACTCTGGCCACAGACACTGTTGACAGTTCAATCTCTTACGGAAAATCGCTCACCTCGCGTTTTTTTCTTCTCTTAACAGAAAGCGTTCTGCAAAGCCTGAGACCGTAATTGATTCTTTACTTCAGTAAATGTTACAGAATTAAAATTACAATAATAAAAAAGAGTGATATCTCATGCCTGGAGAGAACTCCTTAATTAAGACACTGAGGACACCTGTATGGTTCACGTAATGGAATCTGTAAATCATGGAGAGAGACTGGAAATAACAATTTTGCTAATATCTGTTAGATTCTTAAGTTTCTGTAACATGTAAGTGCGCAGCTCATGACTGTTGGGCTTGGCGCACTGTGTCTGTCACACTGCTGTGCAGGCAGTAAGGGCACTGGTTATATGTGAATGTCTTAGCTATGTACTCAACTACTGTGGATCTAGACAAACAGAATCTCAGAATAGAACCAAGTCTGTCTTGTTTGCACACAGCATACAGATCACCGTGTCCCGTGTTCCGTGTCCCGTGTCCCGTGTCCCGTGTCCTGTGCCAGTCTAGGCTGCTCATCTAAGCAGTGACTTGATTCTGCACCTGCCTGGCCTGTCTAAGTGCAGTCCAACTTTATACTAATATTGATTGCACCTGAGTGTACAGTGACTGCCTTTACTGAACTCCTGTGGGAAATTGTAAAATCCGACAGCTCTGCAGGTTTACATTTTAAAGATGCAGTTTGAATGCGTGCTTCATCTGTCCACCCTCTGCTTTGTCGCTCTGACTCCCACGTTCAGCCCTTGTTGTTACTAAGTTGGCTTCCCACTTCTCCTGAAGCCAGCATTAGCCACTTACCTTTGTTCACAGATATTCTAAAAATTCCCTGGACGTATGGCTTTCAGACACTCCCTTGTCTGAATTTTAAGTTTGATGGAAAGAACTATAAAAATTGAGACCAGTCTCATTTTTCAGAAAATGAAGCAAAGTAAAAAAAAAAACCTTTTAATTTTCTTTATTTTATATATAAATTTTATATACAAAAATACTCTTCTGGATTTCTTGTATTAATTAATCCAGTTAGACAGTATCCCTCTACACAAAAAAGTTATATTCATTGTGTAGTAAGATAAGTTATAGTAAATAGGAAAGTTTTGGTTTTGTTGTTTACTTATAAAATTTTTTTTGAAGGTCATGTGCTTCCTAAACCTAAGTTGAAATTATACAATCAACTCTGAGCTATTGATTGCAAAAGTTTTAATCCTTCCCAAGTTAGGATTAATTAGATTGCTATGATTTTAACAAGTTTGGATAAATACTGTCTTATAACTACGTTGCTCTGTATGGCTGTGGATGGCTGAACAGAGGTGCAGCCCTGGCGAGGGGGTGGAAAACATGGCGGGACAGTTTTAGGCTCTCCTGAATTGGAGCCCTGAGTACCCTCTATGTGCAGGGTGCTGGTGTGATCATGGCCATGTGGCAGCATCTTCAAGATGGTGGGTATGGCCTACTGTGACTGGATGAGCTGCGTGTGTGTGTGTGTGTGTGTGTGTGTGTGTGTGTATGTGTGTATGTGTGTCTGTGTGGTGCAAAGGCTCATGTGAGCCAAGTGTCTTGGTGACATCAAATTTTGAAGTGATGTAAATTTAACTGTTAGTAATTAGAAGAATCTAATGATTTTATTTTAAAAGTCCATGTTTCTATCATTTAACTGTTCAGTTGGCCTAGAAGGAATGTCTGCTGTAACATTAACCTAAAACATGAGAGAAATTAAATCTAGCTAAAGCCTACCACAGAAACAAAAATTGCTCCATAAAACTAAAAATATTAGAAACTTCTCTAAGCATCTTGACTTAGTTTTTTTGTTAAAAATTTGTTTGCTTGCTTATTTTTTTGAGACAGGGTCTCTCTGTGTTAGCCCAGGCTGGCCTGGGACTCATAATCCTGCCTCAGCCTCCCAGGTGCTGAGATTGCAGATGTATGTTATCATACCAAGCCATGTGTTTATTAAAGCATTGATGTTAAAACTCTAATCAGGTGGACATTGTTCATTTTCTGAAAACCAAACTCAATTCTCGCCGGGTGGAGAGGTCCGTTGAAGAAGGTAGGACGCCCACATCTGCCACAGCCAGGCTGCGGCTGCTTCTCATGGACTGTGTCTTCATCTGCAAATGGAATCATTTGTATTTTCAGTGTTAATTTCATAAATGGATAGAGATGTAGAACAAACTTGCTTAATGTTTAAAATAAGTGTACAGATTTAAATGAGTGGAACAGATCTATAAATAGGCTATTGATGTGTATCCTTTTTTCCATGATTTAAAAAGTAGTATTTATTTATTTGAAAGGAACTGTATAGTGTGTTGTGGCTGGCTCTGCACCCTGACAGTCAGGGTCTCTCCACTCAGTGTCCACTCTGCAATCTTCAGACTTGGCTGAGAGGAAGGCTCTGCAGCCGGTGTTTGCCCCAGGATCCTCTGGTAAGCTGTCTCATTTATATTCTGGAAAAGGTGATTTTCAAGTTTATGTTTTGGCAACCAGAAGATGAAGATTAGTTTGGAAGGAGAGGGGAAAGTGTTACCTCATCTGCAGCATGTTTTAAAGTTATGATTACAGTTTCAGCGATTTTCTTTCCATTTTAGGTTTATGTGGCCCATCCTCCTTTTCTTGTTGAACTCTTAACACAAGGAATGCCTTTTTTCCTTATAGAGCTGTGAATTAAGGAATGGGCGGAGTTTACATTTACACACACCTGTGTCTGCCCACGTTCTCCCCTCCTCCCTCTTCCATTTTGAGATAGAGTCCGATGTAGTCCATGCTGGCCACAAGCCCCTGTGTAGCCCAGGTTGGCCTTTAAACTCCTGATCCTCCTACCTCCACCTCACAGTTGCTGGGATCACTTATACACCACTGCACCCAGCTTCTCCCCCACCCCTTCTTAATAGATCATTTTCTGTCTTCTTTGTCTTAAAATACTCAAACCCATAGTTCTTCCTAGTGCCTTTAAGCTGGCCTGCAGTCTGACTAATTAGAATCAGTGAAGCCCTGAGTAGCGTGACTGTAATACCGACCAGGATACAAACTGTACAGAAAGTTTGCTGTGTTAATTCAAAATCCACACTTGAGCTGTATTTTATGTATAAATTGTACTTGTCCAAACTATATATATCAATGTTGTGTGTATACACAGCCCGGTAAGATGAGAAATAAATGCCTGCCTCCCCAATGCCTACTGTCTTTTAAAACATCTTTATTCATTTTCATTTTGTTGTGTGTGAGTGTCCACCTGCACGTGTGTGCACCACATGTGCCGTGTGGCTGTGCTGGGATGATGGCTTCTCCATGTCTGTGTAGATGAGGCCATCTCCCTTCATCCTTCCCCACCAAAGACCCCGAGACCATGTACAGTTAGGGCAGAATTACATACAGCTGGTTGGGGGGAACGGCTGGACACTCAGATGAGGCTCCAGACAGCCCTGAAGTCCTCTGGGAAGAGGGTCTGTTCACGATTTCCATTTTTAAAGATTGGGTTGTTTTATGTGTCTGCATGTTCTGCCCGAATCCGTACACTGTGAGTGTGCCTGGTGCCTGCAGTGGTCAGGAGAGAATATCAGGTCAGAACTGGACTTAGGGACAGCTGTGAACCATCATGTGGGTCCTGGGGACCAAACCCAAGAGCAGCCAGTACACTTAACTTCTGAGGTGTCTCCCCAGCCCTCGAGTTTTTCTTTGATTGAACTGTTGACTCTCCTTACCTCTTGTCTGGTGGACTCTGATTCTCCATTTCTTACTCCCTTTCAGCTTTAAGACTAGTAATAGTTTGGGGTGCACACATACATGCTCATATATGTGCAGGTACAGGTCTCTTACTGCTCTAGGGCTCACTGGTTAGACTAGGCCCGGTGACCAGTGAGTCCCAGGGGTGATGACCTTCTCCTGTACTTTTTTTTATGAGTGCTGGGAGGGTCACACCTGCTGAGCGCTCTCTCCAGCCATGCCCCTTCCCCACTTTTAAGATTTTATTTTTTGTAGTGAGTTGGGGTGAGGTGGGGAGGCATGTACACATGAGTGTAATTACCTGTGGAAACCAGAAGGGGGTGTCAGATTCCCTTACACTGGGGTTACAGACAGTTGTGACCCACACAGTTATGGGAGCTGGGAACTGAATTCCAATCTTCTGAAAAAGTACTGTTAATCTCTGAACCATCTGTCTCTACAATACCCCCTCCCCAGTCCAGTTTCATCCCATCCAGAATGCCCTTTTTTGAGACTGATTCATTTAGCTCAGGTTGCCTCCAACTCTGTGTGTAGCCAAGGATGACCTTCAGTTTCTGATCATCTTGACTCTCCCCCCCCACCCCCTCCCGAGTGCTGAGATCACAGGCAGAGGCCACCAAGGCTAGTCACCCTACTGTTTCCTGTCCTCGTCTTTTCCAGTGAATCACTCAAATTCATTTGTAAAACTGGGTAGTATCCGAATGAATGAATCGTGATCACAGTCAATCCAAGTCCAGCAAGAACAGGTCCGAGGGCTCTGAAGCCCCCGCCTGGGCTGAGGGGGCGGGGCAGAGCCTCCAGACAGATTTGTGAGTGGATTAGCAGAATTGCTCCTCCTTAAACTCTTTCATTTGCAAAGCAAATGAGGTATTCCGTCCTTCAGAAGCCGAGCCTTCCCTTCGTGTGGGAAAGTGATTGTGAAGAGGGCTACTTCAAAAACAACCTGTTTCCTCTCAGCGTTTATCTTGGGCTTCCTGCGACCCAACCTTCAAGTTGCTTTTATCAGTGTTATCAGAACATCACGTCGTCTTACCCAAACACGGTTATGGCTCTCGCTGAAGCATAGGACAGATCAGACGCTCTCCCACACCTGCTCCCCTCCCCCAGCCGCTTAGGAGGGCTGGGGAAATTTGAGTTTAGTCAAAGGCTGCATTTCTCCGATTGTAGCTAAGAACTCAACTGGGACTTTACAACTGAATAAAATTTTCTCAGAGTCCGATATCAATCTTAACAAAGAGGATATTGCCTAACCCAACCTAAAAGCTGGTACCAGAGATGATGCAGAAATCCTATACTAGCCTCAACTTCTAATCTCCAGCAAGGCTTGCCCCTCACTGGCTGGACCACCTCCTTTTTGCTGTTAGTTCTTTAAGTTGGCATACAAAATGGTCTCACTGTGACATCCTGATACACATATACTGTTGTGTTTTATAAAAAGACAGAGCTAAGGGTATGTTTGATAGAGCGCGGTATGGTGAGGTGGAACCTCTGTGGGGCCCGTGCTGAGGTATGGTGAGGGGTACCTCTGTGGGCCCGTGCTGAGGCACCCCTTCCCCTGAGGTAGCAGCCGTAAGATGGGTTTAGTATAGAATAGAGTTTATTTAGGGCATGGGAAAGGGTGTTGGGAAGGGTGGAGAGAGAGAGAGACAGAGGGGCAGGGAGGGAGGGAGAGGGAGAGAGAAGGAGAGAAGGCCAGGAACATATGAAGAGGGGGAAGGGGAGAGAGGGAGAAAGGAGTCAGAGAGAAGGGAGTCAGGGAGAGTAAGAGAGGAGGGGACAAACAGCCCCTTTTATAGTAAGTCAGGCATACCTGGCTATCACCAGGTAACTGGGGTGAAGCCTAGAAGAATTGCTAACATATACCATTATAATAATGTGTTTAATTAGCTGCCCTTACCCACTCTCTTTGTTCGGCCCACCCCATCCTTGATGATCTCTCCCCCCTCCTCTTCTTCCTCCTCCTCCTCTTCCTCTTTTCCTTCTTCCTCTCTCTCTCTCTCTCTCTCTCTCTCTCTCTCTCTCTCTCTCTCTCAATTTATTTTTCTTTTTATATGCATTGGTGTTTCACCTGCATGTATCTGTGTGAAGGTGTCAGATACCCTAGAGCTGGAGTTACAGACAGTTGTGAAGTGCCATGTTGGGCGCTGGGTACTGAACCTGGGTCCTCTGGAAGACCAGCCCTGCTCTTAACCATTGAGCCATCTCTCCAGCCCCTCTCCTGCCTCTCTTAATTCTCTTCCACTTTACCCAGGTACACATGCTCTAAATATACAGATTGAAATCCAGATTCTGCATAAAATGGAAAACTTTGTCTTTCTCAATCTGGCTTTATTTAGCATAATCTCCAGCCACATCTACTTTCTGTAAACATGATTTCATTCTTCACGCCTAAGCACAATTCCATTGTGTATATGAACAACATATTCTCTGTCTAGTTATCTGTTGATCCCTTGGTTCCATATCTTCATGACTGTGCAGTGCCACAATGACTGTGAACATACAAGCATCTCTGTGGGGTTCTCAGTCCATCAGTTTACAGCTGAGTCATATGTTTAAATTTTCAGGAACCTCCACAGTGGCTGCCCCAGCTTGCTTTGCCACTAGCAATGTTTAAGTGCCCTGGTGCCCTCTTAAGTGGATCTTGGAGTTGGGGAGATGGCTCAGTGTGGCAAAGACACTGACTGAGGAAGCATCAGGACCTGAGTTCACATCTCCAGCACGCATTTAAAGGCTGAACATGGCCATTGCTGCCTGTGACCCCAGCACTGCCGGGGGGGACAGTCAAGTTTCAGTGAAAGATCCTGTCTTCAAGGCATAAGGCAGAATGGTAGCGCAGGACACCCAATGTCATCCTCTGGACTATGTACTTTGGGTCCACACGGGCAAGGGCACACATTTGCACACACACCACACACATGCACATACAAAAATCATAAAAATTAAACCTGTCTCTCCTGTGCTGCAGCAGGACTCTACTGACCACCTTCCCCACTGTGGCATGTAGTGTGTGCCCTTGAGAACATGACATGCCAGTCGTGGGCTGGAGAGACAATGGGCAGAAGTGCCAGCTTCCACTCTAAACCAAGAGAGCAAGTGTGTCTTTTGCACACAGTGCCAAATGGGTGCTCGCATGCACCGGACCCACAGCATAAAAGCATGCTTTTTGTTTGCTTTAACACTGGCCGATAAAGCACAAGAAGGTTTAACCTCAGGCTTTTCCACCGACACCCTAGTTCCCAAAATAATGACCCCGAGACTTAGTGTTTATGAATACATACCTAGGCCACGAGCTTTGGCTCATCCTTGACTACCTGATACCTTAATTGATCATTATTCTATGAGTGCCACATGGCTGCTTACCTCACCTCAGCTTCATACATGTTGTCTCAGAGTTCGGGGTGAGTCTCTTCCCGAGTCTGACTATCCCAGAGTTCCTCTCTCCCTACTGGAACTTCCACTCCCTATTAGCGGAGGCAGGAAATAGGCTGTTAGCTTTCTACTGATAGGTGACACTTCCACACAGTACATAAAAGATTCTCTCCAAGAAGGAACAGGTTCCTTCTGCAGGTTGCACTGGGAAGAAACTGGCAGGAAGAGCTAATTAGAAGGGGAGCGGTGCTGGGGAGATGGCTCAGTGGGTAAAAGGCACAGGCTGCACAACCTCATGACCTGAGTTCCATCCCTGATACCCATATAAAGGAGGAAGGGGAGAACTAACTGCACTTCAGCACTCACAGCACGCCACACGGGTGCACATATTATGTGTACATGTGCACAGCACAAGTACACACACACTAACATTTATAAAAAAGAATGTCAAGTCCTTAGAGGAGCTTGATATTATGGGATGCCATCTGAGAACATGGTTGGGAAGTAAAGAAAAACCACTGTCATAGGCAGTAGTGCAAAGAGATCATAACAAGAAGTAAATACACACTCAGGCATACATGCATGCGCACACACTAACATTTATAAAAAAGAAGGTAAGATAGTGATTGAGAAAGACCCAGGAGATTGTCTGAGCTTCACATGGTAGTCTAAAGGCACATGTACATACACGGTTGTCTATACACACAAAAGCAGTCTGGAAAGCTAAGGTGAGAATGGCATAGCCTCAGGGTGGGAGACCAAAAAGGCTAGGGGTATACCTCATAGTAAAGTGCTTCGCTGCTGTGCACAAGGCCATGGGTTCAAACCCTAGTACAGCAAGAGGGGGAAATCTATTTTAAACTTGCTTTGGGTCTTTTAAGACAGGGTTTCTCTGTATAGCCTTGGCTGTTCTGCAACTGACTCTGTAGACCATGGTGGCCTCAAACTTAGAGATCCACCTGCCTTTGCCTCCTGCATGCTGAGATTAAGGTGTGTGCCACCGTGGCCAGCTAAATTCAAGAGAGGCCAGTTTAGGAGATGTAAGCAGCCAGGCAGTGGTGGCGCACACCTTTAATCTCAGCACTTGGGAGGCAGAGGCAGGCAGATTTCTGAGTTCGAGGCCAGCCTGGTTTACAGAGTGAGTTCCAGGACAGCCAAGGCTACACAGAGAAACCCAGTCTCAAGAAAAGACCCTATCTCAAAGGAGATGTCAGCAATGACAGCTACTTAAGGGGCTCCAGTGCCTGAGAGTGGAACTCTACCTTGCCTTGAATATGTTAACCCTGCAAATGAACTCAACATTGGCCCCAAGACTAGAGAAAGCCTGTGCCTTGCTCTGGGTGGAGGTTGACAGAGTTGAGATGCTAGCCTGGGTGCTAAGGGGCCATGCTGTGCCTAATCCATGAGGAAGCTGGGTTCTCCAGCTTGCCTTGAGCTGCCGCGTCCTTAGAGGATCTTGATATTATGGGATGCCATCTGAGAGCACAGGGGTAGGAAGTGAAGAAAAACCACTATCAATAGGCAATAGTGCAAAGAGACCATAACAAGAAGCAAATGCACACTCAGGAATACATGCTCACTCCATAGCACCTGTGGTGACTAGAGGCCAGTTTGTGAGAGTCAGTTCTGTCTTTCCACCGTGTAGGTCCTGGGGACCAAACCCAGGTCTTCAAGCTTGGCAGTGAGCGCTTTTAACTGCTGAGTCATTTTGCTGGAGTATCCCTGTGGCATTTTAATCAGAGGCCAACATTTTTTAATGGCGCCCCAAGAATGCAAGACACAGCTGTATATGGTTTTGTTAGGTGTTTATCCCTGAGGTACTACCCATCGCCAGATGCCAATTAGCGATAACCCATCCACACTGGCTGAGGGCAAAGGCAAAGACGATGTGCTTCATGGGAGAGAGGGCCAACAGTTCCACCTTCACCGTTGGTGACAAGCACACTCCGCTGAGCACTGTTGGTGGCTGGTGGCCTCGGTAACTGTCCCAATCACAAGCCTCATGACTTTCACTTAATCCTCAAGTTTCTCCACGCATGTTTTATGACTGTCCTTACCTGTGTTCTCGTCTTCTCTTGGGTCAAATCAGAGGCTGATGATTGGATGTTTAAATCCAGAGTCCAGGGCTCCCTGTCTAGATGCAAACAAAGGTGTCAGTGTGTCCTGACCATCCAAGCTGAGGTGTGACTGACTGATCTAGAGCCTGCCTGTGTCCTGTGATCTATTTTAGGTCTTTCTTTTTGACAGCCGTTCCTTCATCATCTCGGCCCCACATACCAAGTGCAAACCCACAGTTCATATCCTGTGGCAGGCACGGCTCACATTAGGCAGGACATGCAAATGAGTTTCAATCAAAAGAGAGGGGAAATTAAATTTTTCACTGCATAGCTTCCCCGATTGGCCTTAGAAGCCGCTATTGCCCTTGGCATGCTGGTATTTCATGTGGGCAGGGTGAAACTGATTGTGGTCAGGGTGAGATTTTAAGCTTTTGATTTTTTTCCCCTTATTTTGAAGGGGTTAAAAAGTTGGTATGTATTTTTGGTGTGATGTCAGTATTGGTGTTAATTTTTGTCACATGCATGTGATTGAGGGTCAAAAGAGTGCCAAGTCACTGTTACTAGATCCCTCTAGTAGAAGATACTGCAGAGCATCTTCTGACTGGCAAGTTTGATGGCATGGAGTTTGGTTGGTTTTTCTCCTCTCACTTCCTTCCCTTTTAATAACAGCATTAATTAAGATTGAGATTTGTTCATATTGCTTTTGTGTATATGAGAGCATTGACTGCATTGCATGCATGTCTGTGTTCTGCACAGAAAAGGGTGTCAGATGCCCAAGAACTGGAGTTACAGATGGTTGTGAGTCACCACGTGGGTGCTGGGACTTGAACCCGGGTCTTCTGGAAGAACAGTCAGTGCTTATAACCACTGAGTTGTCTCTCCAGCCCCGTATGTATGTATGTATGTATTTGTGTATGTATGTATGTATGTATGTATGTATGTATGTATGTATGTATTGAAAAATGAAGATTTCTTTCTTTACTTTTGGGGGGAGGTGGAGAACACAGAATTGAGGCAAAAATCTCCATTTATTCAGGTTGCTCATTACTGACATTCTTTTTTTTTTTTTAATATTTATTTAGTTTTTCAAGACAGGGTTTCTCTGTGTAACCCTGGCTGTCCTGGTACTCACTCTGTAGACCAGGCTAGCTTCGAACCTAGAGATCCACCTGCCTCTGCTTCCCAAATACTAGGATTAAAGGCACGTGCCACCACCACATGGCTATTTTTTTCTTGTAAATTATGTGTAGATGTCTGTGTCTGCCCATGGATACATGCATATGAGTTCAGTGCCCGCAGAAGCCAGAGATGTCAGATCTGCTAGTGTTACAGACAATTGTGAGCCAGTATGTGGCTGCCTGGAAACGAGCCAGGCCCTTCGCTGTCCTGGAGCTCAGTATATAGACCAAGCTGGCCCCAGACTCACAGAGGTATACCTGCCTGTGTTCCTCTTACTCCTGCTCTTTAAACAGTCCCCCTGCCCTGTCTTACTTGCTGTCTTAGTTACTGCTCTTAATGTGATAAGACTCCATGACCCAAGCAGCTTATAAAAGAAAGTGTTTAACTTGGGGCTTTAGGTTTCTAGGGGTTAGAGTCCACGATGGCAGAACAGAGGCACAGTCAACTGAGTGCTTGTGTCTTGGTCTGAAAGCTGGAGGCAGAGAGAGCACATTGGGAATAGCCTGGGCTTTTGGAAACCTCACAGCCTGCCTCAGTGACACACCTCCTTTGAGAGGCCACACCTCCTAATCCTTCCCAAACAGTTCTACCAATTGGGGACTCAGTGTTCAAACCTATGAGCCTATGGGGGCCATTTTGTAGCTAAGGTTTGTAGTTCTACTTACTATGTTAGCAGCTTTAAACACTTAACTCTCTTGATTTTCTTTAATATGTTTATGATGACCGTGTGTACACATGACACATGTGGAAGTAGAGCACATCTTCGTCGAGCTGGTTTTCTCCCTCCACTTTTCCTGGGGATTGTAGGTAAGTGCTACCAATTCCTGTCCTTTAAAGAAATTATTTTTAAACTTCTGGTTCTTCTTTCACCAGCCACAGGGTCTGTTGCCTCAGTAACCCCTCCCCATGGAAGGTGGGGTGTGGTACCATGCCTCTGTTCTCTGTTTTATTTACTTAGTGTGTGTGTGTGCATACCCCCTCATTTGTGTGTGTATGAGAGAGAGAGACAAAGACAGAGACAGAGAAACAAAAAGATGTATGTGTGATAGGGAGTTTGGGAGGAGGTATCAGAGGACAATTCTCTTCTACCTCTAGATTCATCTCCCTGGCCTTTCAACTCCTATTTTGTTTTTATGTGTGTGGGTGTCTTGCCGGCATCCATGTGGTCTCTGTGTACCTCCACAGGAGGCCAGATGAGAGCATTAGCTCCCCCTGGAACTTCAATTATTGTTTTAAGCTGCCATGTGGGTGCTGGGAATTGAACCTGGGTCCTCTGGAAGAGCAAGTACTCCTAACTGCTGAGCTGTCTTCCCAGCCCGCTTCTATCCCTAATGATCTTATGCATTGGGTTCTCGAGGAGAGTGGGAACTCCTTGAAAGGAAACCAGCTCTCTCTTATACCCACATCACTGTAGCCATGGCAGATTAAAATACTTTTGCTAACAATATAAGCTATGCCATTATTGCCAAATGAAGTGTCATTAGTTATCATTTCTGTTACATTATACAAATATTTTATTTTATGAGTTATAAATATATATATAAATATTAAAAAAATAAAACCATTAAAAACTCATAAGTTAAGGCACAGAGGTTCAATACTGCCAGTTTTTCTTTCGCATGATGCTTCTTAGGCTTTCCAGGAAGTCTTTCAGTGTTGTGAGCGTGGACTCATTCACGGTGCAGCTTTTCTATAAAAGAAACATTTCATTATGTGAATATATATTTGGGTCTCACTCTCAGGCCTTGATCAAGCCGACTATGGTAGCCTCCAAAACACGTTCAAACCAGGGCTTCCAGACTGTCTAGGCCCTGAGTTTGGCTGTCATGAGACCAGCAAATTCTGACCTGCTTTTTTAGCATGTGCTAGGATCACTACTGGTCTGCCATCAGGATGCCACAGTCTCTGGAGGGGCTGTCATATGGACAGAGGCGACCAGAGAGAGTAACAGAATGTGTAGGCTCAGACCTGGCTTTGTTGCCACTGGGCCTGTGAAGCAAGATGATAGTCTTACTGCCCTTCTGCCCAGGAAGCAGACGCCTTTCAGAGTGGGGGCATTATACATAACAAGCAACCTAGGAAGCGCCCTTCATGCTCATGCTGTGGTTTGGGTCTCAGCTCCTCCAGCCATTCATTGAATAGATTAGACCAGTCACCTTACTTACAAAAACATTAGGCTTCAGTCCCTTCCCCTTGGGGACAACTGTGGGGTGGTATGTAGTGCTGGCATCAATGATTATCCAAGTCTGGGTAAGCCACTGCCTTTACTATCCTGGCTAAATTAGGATGGCCCTCCATTAGGCCATCTTGTTCTCTCCTTATCTGCATGCAGCCCCTCCACCCAGGGGCCAGTGTGAACTAATATGACTTGGTGTACAGCATGAGCTCCACCCTGTAGGTAACTAGGCGTTTCCCTCCCCTATATCCCTAGAACAGCATCCAAAGGCTCCTGTGAACCCAGCTGCTAAACCTACTCTCTTGACTCTGGTCCAGCCACACTGGAGTGCATACCATCCCGTCTGGGCTTTTGTCTGGTAGTCAGTCATCTGGCCTGCCTCCTTACTTCATCCAGATATCTGCTCTGCCATCTACTCTTTCATGCCCGTGCCTTTCCTCACAGCACGAGCACGACTGGGCATTGTATTGCTGTTCATCTCTTCTAACTGCTCCCCTAGAACATTCCATGAGAGCAGGAGCTCTTGTCTACTGGTCTTCACTGTTGCTCTCCCTGTGCCAAGTCACTTGCAAGCCCTGGCCCTGCCCCGCTTACCGGCGGATTCAGGCTGCTGATGGCTCTAAAGAGTTTCTTCAGTTCAGTGACAACACTATAGTTGTTCTTCAAGCACGGAAATATCTCAGGTTGGGGATAAAATTTGCCAAGCACCTTGTGAGCCCTGCAGATGAGCTCGTTGTCCGTGGTGTTCTGCAAAGAGAAATGATACAGAAGGTCTGTCGGCTGCTTGGTTTCGAACTTGCCTGAGAGGTTTTTCTGCCCTGAATGTGGACCTGTTCAACTTTGAATCTGTATGAAAGTATTTCTGAAAATCCTCTCAGGTTTCATTCCATGGAGATTTAATTGAAAATCTTGAAGTCAGTAAGGTCACACCTCTAAGTAAATGGCAGAGTGGGGGACACTTCCCCCACTCCGGGTAGATGGTAGAGTGGGGAGCCCCTGTCTGCATCCCCAGTCTTCATCTTTCTACCCGGTGGGCTTTTCTTTTAGCTCAAGGTGCTCACATGAGCTCTTAGGCTGATATGGCATTTGTTCCTGCATGGTCCTGGAGCCTCTCCATGTTTGCTGATGGCTGACTACCTGCTGAAGGCATGTGGCTCTACCCAAGGGAGAGAGGAGTGTCTGAAGACACTCATAGTCCAATGAAGGATTAAGGCATGTCCCCAAGAAAGCCAGAGATAGAAGCCCAGTGTGGGCAAAGTGCCAGGAGCCTGGTCTAGGTGGTCAGAAAAGGCTTCTGGGAGAAGGCACCATTGACTTGGGCCTAAGCCTTTGCCTGTCATTGGTAGAGACAAGAGGCTCTTCCTGTGGACTCAGATCTCAGAAGACAGAATGCCCCAGCAGAGAACCTGGGAGAGAGCTCATCTCTGTCTCTCCGAGCCTCATGTTTCCTCTGGCCTCCCCCCTGGAACACACCAACAGATCATGGAGAGTGTCTGAGTGTGAGCCAGTCTCTGTATCCCACGGAGAAGCTGCCTCTAGCCCATGCATGACCTTGGCTACTCAGCTGCCTGCAGACCGGGAGCTTCTTAGCAACTCTGATGGCTCACCCTGGGCCCACTGAGCCAGGATGTGTGGTGGTGAAACCTGGGGGAGCTGTCAAGGCCCAAGCAGCTTCTAAACTGTTTCACTTTTCACAATTGCCTTTTTCCTTTTTTTCTTTTTGGTTTCTGACTATTAAGGTTTATTTAACAAAAATGAATTCACTTATCCCATCAGCCAGAGATAAATAACTCTTACACTGCTAATGTTTGGGTAAATATCAGAACTAGGGGTGAGCTCAGTGGTAGAGCACTTGCTTAGCACGTGTGAGAGACTGGGTTCAATACAGCAAAACAAACAAACGTAAAAACCAAACCAACCAAAACAAAACAACCCTCTCCACCATCTCGTCTCCACCAGCCTCGTTGGGGCTCATGAAAATTTAGTCCTTCTAAATCGCTAATTGGACCCCAGTCTAATCAGCCAGTGCTCCAGGTGAGCCACTCTGTTAAAAATAACCAGGTGGGGCTGGAGGAGATGGTTCAGTGGCCAGAGTGCTTGCCTTGCAACTGTGAAGACCTGAGTTCAATTCTTAGAACCTGCTTGTTTGTTTTTTTTTAAACAGCTGGATGTGATTGTGTACCTTAGAGATCCCAGTACCAGAGAGGCAGAGAGACAGGAGGCTCACTGGGCACATACATGTGCACTCATGTATTCATGTATATGTATGCATGTGAACAAGCACAGATGCATGAACATACACAGAGAGAGGGGGGGGGAGAGAGCATCTCAAGAGCTTCAGTCTTAAACACTCTTTTTAAAATTGGAAATAACCCAGCAGCTGATGGGACACCCAGAACAGCCACCTTGGTGCTTGCCACTTGCTTTTCCTGGGGTGACCATCAGCACCCTGGCCGGCCGGCGTTGCCTGAACCCTGGCCAGCATTGCCTGTGATGCCCAGGATTTACCTCAGCATACTTTTTCTAACACCAACTTTGTTACCCAACCTGGAGATGCCTCGAGTTTTGATCCACAAAGAGTTAAAGTAAAGGTACTAGATTTCGGAAAGGTAGTCTTTTGGGAACCCCAAAGAAGTAGTCCCCCTCATATCACTATTGAGGGGTGTGAAGAATAATAAGTCATGCTGTGAAGGTGAGCAAAGTGTTTGGGAGACAGGCAGAATGGGAGGAGCGAAAAACCAATGACCCAGGAGGCACCGAAGCAGCTGGGGGAAGGACCACGAAACAGGCGGGTGTGAAGGAAGCCAGGGAAGGCTCGTTTTCAAGCACATGTAAGTGTTGGGGCAGAGTGAGTAAGAGGGAAGCTAGCCTGAGAGCCAAGGGGTGGGGTGGGTGAATGTGGTCTTCCAGACCCAGACTCGGAGCCATGTAGGCTTGACTGGCTGAGGGCCCTTCCTTAGACTCATCGCCCCTCTGCAGCCAGGCTGTGCCCTTGGTCCGAGTCCTAGAGCCATCCACAAACACTTTCAGTTAAACTCTCACAACTGCCCTCCAACCAGCCCTCATATGATCTTCGGAATCATCCTTTGTATCTCCTAATGTGGACACCAAGCCTCCAAGGTTTGTGAAGACCTACCAAAGGCCATTCGGTTAGTGAATGGCAGAATTGCAGGCAAAACCAAAGGCGCTCATGCCCCAGGCTCCACAATTCCTCTAGGCCCAGTCCCCAAGAGCTGGTCCTTGCCCTGGCTTTTGCTAGGGCAGGACAGTAGACTTAGCTTCTGGTAGCAAACATCTGAGTTAGAAGAACTCAGAATCGGTAAATACTTAAGGTTATATATATAGAAAACAGTGAAAAAAAATATATATATACATATATATATTGATACATAGAAAGATATAGACATATGTAGACATATATTTGCACATGAATGTACGCATATATACATACATGTACATTTGTCCTTCAGAAACTCATCCTGCATCAGACTCCTGGAGTAATCTTGAATAAAATGAAATCATCTAGATAAATCCCGGAGGACAGATCTCTGGTGAAGCAGGATGAACCCCATCCATGGCTTGGGTGCGGGGCTGTGACCTCAGCCACCCCACAGGGCTTCGTTCCTGACCTCACCCTCGTCCGGAGCATGTGGAAAGCAGACAGTCTGGAGACCACTGGTAAGTCAAGGCTTTGGGGCCTTTCATTCTCAGTTGTGTGTTTCCATGAAAACAGGAACTAAGTGTACAGAGCTATTGATACAGCGTAGCCAGTCATGTGTTTGTCAGAGAAAATGCACTATCAGCTGTCACATCTGTTCCCTCCCACTACAGATGGAGGGGCGGGGGCGAGGCAGAGCAGGAGGCAGAAAGGAAAGAGAGATGCTCAAAAAGAAGCAGGGATGGCCAGACTCCCGCTAGAGGACACTTCTAAACTAGGCTGAACGGGACTGGGGTGGGACAGAGGGCGCTGAGAAGCAGTGCAGCGGGCTACCATCCCAGCTGGCTGTTAGGTGACCAGAAAGAAGAGACCTGTAGGGACCATAGGAAGTCTCTTAGTCAAAGCAAAAAGCCTTCTCAACCTGTAATCTTCATATCTGTTTTTCAGAGAGTTTTTGGTTTTTCAGAAATGCATGACCTGGGGTGGGGGGGAGAATTTTCTCACTCAACAGCACAAATTGTGTGTCTCCTATGATCTAGATACCGTGTCAAGGCCAGGTAGGACTCTAGATATCTATCTGTACCCTATCTGAGTTACAACAAATAAATCCTGGCTTTCTCTGGCAGGTCTTCTAAGTCTAGTGAAATCTGAAACTGTAAAACACACTGGAGAGTAACTCAGCCTCCACAAAGTACAAAAACACCTCCTTTGGGCCTCTTAGTTTTCTATCACAGACATTTCTCATTCAGACACTTGTGTGTGACCTTGCCTTCCCACCTCCGGAATATGTCAAAGCAGACCCTACAGGTCCACTTACCTTCCTTGCTGTAAAGACGTCTGGTACAAGCATCTCGGTGCATGGCGTCTTGATACAGACAGGGGTAAGAGCAAAAGGTAAACGTTAGTCCAAGCAGGACAGAGAAAGCATTGCTACACCTCTTATCCCCCACCCCGGGAAGACTCCCTCTGCCTCTGAGGTGGCAATAGCAGGTGTCTGGAAGCCTAGCTTTGTCCCTAGTCCTGTCATCCACCTGTCTAGTAACTCGGCTCTCTGAGCCTAGAACCGCTTGCAGTGTCACCTGA
Source organism: Grammomys surdaster (assembly GCF_004785775.1). Taxonomy (NCBI): domain Eukaryota; kingdom Metazoa; phylum Chordata; class Mammalia; order Rodentia; family Muridae; genus Grammomys; species Grammomys surdaster. The sequence continues at coordinate 2,763,055 of NW_021604703.1, read as the reverse complement.
GTCGATGGGGAGATGGTGTCAGATAGGGTAACTCACCCCTTTTTTTGTGACCTGGTTCAAACTATTGATGATCTCTTCCAAACGGCTGCCTTTGTGTCTGTGGATAGGGTTCCCGGTACAGGCGAGAAGGCAGAGCAGGATGACGGCAAGCTGGGGGCTGAGACCCATCAATAGCTCTGTACCGTCGGTGATGTGAGACAATTACGTTTATCAAGAGATGCTAACAATGCAATGCCGGCAGAGATATCTCTATATATAGAGTTAAAGTTGCTGAAACCAAGGGAAAATGAGTTTACATTGGAAATTTTTATTACACCAGATTGTCAGTTACTTCGGGCCAATCAGCACCTCTCTTCCAGGAGAAAAAAGAGAAACAGGTAAATTTTCCTGTGAAATCAGACCAATTGGAAAATGAAACCCTTTTTTTAAAAAAAAAAAATCTACAAAGTTTCAGCATAGGAAATTACACCATAATCGGCCTTGCAGATTAATCTTATCAGCATAGGGTTGCCACTGGCTCTGCTTCTACAGAGAAGGAAGAGGTCACAGGTGTCCGAGGGTGCTGGTGTCGTCCTGGGGAAAGACAGAGTAATATCAAGAAAGTCTGCCTTGCACAGCATCTGGGCCTAGCTGCTTCCTGCTATGGGGGCACCTTGGAAACTCTGATATCTTGGGAAAGCTGACTCTGGGTTCTTTCCTCATAGGAGGATGATGGAGGCAGACCTCCTAGCATCCTAGCCTAGCTGTTCTTACAAGTTTGAAGTCTTTGGAGACAGAGGGATGACATCGAGTGGGGCAGGCAGGACCAGGAAATGAGACCTTTACCTATAAGGAGGTGAAGGACTATCCCAACCAAGGCAGAAGCCTGCGAAATGGCTGATCAAAAAGAAAAAGTTTAAAAATGACTTTGTTTCATGTGAGTGTGTGTGTATCTGTGCACAGCACAGCATCAGTAGCATGTGTGTGTATCTGTGCACAGCACCACATCACTGTGGAGGTTAGAGGACAACTTGTAGGAGTCAGGTCTCTCCTTGCACCATGTGGATCCTGGGGATTGAGCTCAGATTCGTAAGCTTTGGAGGCAAGTACCTTTCCTCCCTGAGCCATCTCACTGGCCCAAGAATGGCTGGCTGCTTTTTTTTTTTTTTTAAAGATTTATTTTATTTATATGAGCACACTGTAGCTGTCTTCAGACACACCAGAAGAGGGCGTCAGATCCCATTACAGATGGTTGTGAGCCACCATGTGGTTGCTGGGAATTGAACTCAGGACCTATGGAAGAGCAGTCAGTGCTCTTAACCCCTGAGCCATCTCTCCAGCCCGGCTGGCTGCTTTTTAAATGAACTTAAAACACATCCTCCGCTAATCAGGAAACAGAGCCATCGCTCACCAATTAGTTCCCCAGCTGTTCTCAATCGGCACCCTGCCACCAGCCCACCTTCTTAATCGAACGCATGTCTCCCGCCAGCAGTGACCACCCTGTCCCTGCCATCTGCCTGGAAATGAAGGGCTTTTTTACAGTGACCCCTTCATTTTCCTCAGTAGAAAGGGTTCTTCATATCTCCCCAGGCTCCTGCCTCTAGTTCTGACTTCTAGTTTCTAGAAGATCATCTAGAAACATTTGTTGCTAAGGTTGGTGATATGTGTTAAATTACTTTTTCCATTGTTATTTAGTTAATAAAAACTGAAGATGTTTATAGTACATAAGCCTTTCTTCCTTTCTTCTTTCCTTCCTTCCTCCTTTCTTTCTTTCTTTTTAATTTTTAATTTTTTTTGTTTTTTGTTTGTTTGTTTGTTTGTTTGTTTTTCGAGACAGGGTTTCTCTGTGTAGCCTTGGCTGTCCTGGAACTCACTCTGTAGACCACACTGGCCTCGAACTCAGAAATCTGCCTGCCTCTGCCTTCCAAGTGCTGGGATTAAAGGCGTGCGCCACCACTGCCCGGCTTAATTTTTAATTTTTAAAATAAAAAATTTTGAAGGGTCTTACTCTGAAGTCCAGGCTACCTTGGAACTCATGTAGGTAAGGCTGGCCTCAGATTCATGGTCATTCTCCTGCCTCCACCTCCCAAGTGTTGAAATTACAGGCATAAGCCACCACACCCCACTTGCAAATATATATATTTGTAATACACACATATATGTATATACATATACATATACACATACATATATATATAAATTGTGACTGTTGTTAAGTTGGACACAGTCATGTTCTGTAAGCCTAGGGACACATTCAACGCTTAGGAAACTCTTACCCACCAGGCACTGGTGACAAGCAACAGGCAAATTCTAGGTCTATTCCCCTGGGCCAAGATAAAGGCCAGAGCTCTCTTTGGGTGAAGGAGATTCATATTAAAAAAAAAAAAAAAAAGATTAAGCCAGACAGTGGTGGCCCATACCTTTAATCTCAGCACTGGGAGGCAGAGGCAGGGGAATCTCTTGAGTTCCAGGACAGCCAGAGCTACACAGAGAAACTCTGTCTTGAAAACCTAAAATTAATAAATAAATAAGTTATTTACTTATGATTTGGGGTCAGTGCTCCCCTTCCACTTCTATGTGGGTTCTGCGGGTCCACTCAGCTTCACGATGGGCATCTCGGTGGCTCTGAAGTGGATCCTTCACTGTGCAGACAGAGGAGTATTTTTTTGTTTTCATTTGGTTTTTTAGAATTATTATTTTTTTACACATCTGAATATTTTGCTTTCATGTGTGTACCAAACATATACCTGATGTCTCTGGGGTCCTGGAGAGAGTGTAGAAATCCTTGAAACTGAAAGATGGTTGTGAGCCTCCTTGTGGGTGCTGGAAACTGAATCGGCGTCCTCTGGAAGAGCTGCCAGTGCTCTTAACCAACAAGCCATCTCAAAGGGCAGGCTTCTCTGGAAGGGAAGGGTCACCTCTAGAATAAGAAGCTATCCCCTCTCAGTTGAGCTTGGCTGGGGTTGACTTTGCACGTGGGCCGGGGTGGGGCATCGGGAGACTGAGACCCAGAAGGAGCTTGTCATCCATAGCTGGAGGAATCCTGAGAAGAAGGGACACAGAAGGACAGCTAGGGGAGGGCTGGATCCCACAGTGTCCTAGGGGCAAAGGATAAACTATTCAGGTTTTTCTCTCAGCACCTTAACCACACGCACACGGGGGTGGGAGGTGGGGTGGGGAGCTCTGTGGGAAGATGACGAGTCAGAAAGGGATAAAGTGTGGGAACTCTGCTCAGAAGCAAAGTTCGGTTTGTCTTGCTTGTTTCAATGTTTGAATGAGGTTAGAGAAAAGAGTCTGAACAGTTCCATACTCCAACAAGTCTTCCCAAAGAGTAGAAGGATGGTCTACACTGCCCCAAGTGACAGATGCTGGGAATGGAGCAGATGAGGCAAATGTTGGAAAAGTTGGTGCTTGCCCTGCCTGAGATGAAGAGTGTTAGTTGTGGTCAGTGGAGGGACAGGACAGGCAAGTGACTGTCACAGACCAACCCCTGCCCTTCGTAAGCTGAGAGCCACTGAGCAGTTTTGTGCAGCAGAGTGTGGAATCCAGAGGCAGTTCCTTGTGCCTATGACCATGGGAGGGTCATTCACTCTGGGACCCGGTTTCCACACACTGAAGAGGAAGCTGTGTACCTCCCCCTCTGCGAGCCGCAAGTCTGAGATCCATGGAAAGTGCTTGGCCCGTGTCATCGTGGTATATGATTGCCACATGACTAAGAGAAAAGACTCTAGGCCCCCCACTGCTTGTCAGATCTGACTGTTCTGTGTCCTCTCATGTGACTTTGGGCATACCCTCAGCCACAGTCCCCAAACTGAGGAGAGACAGTTGTACTTGTCTTGTGAGGTTGTTTTAAGTACTAAGCTGTGTGTAGGTAAGCACCCTGCACACAGTGGGTGTTGTGCCAGAGTACTTGGTTGGCTGAATGACTATAGTACTCAAGTGCAGACATTCGAGCTTTGGGCCCCCACACTTGTTTCTAAGGAGTTTCAGTGTTGGGTCTTCAATCCTTAGATTTATGGACCTGGATTGTGGCAGAAGCTAACTGACACGTCATGGGCACTTTATTCAGTGACAGGAGGCAGATACAGGTGGCTGTAGGAGTGGGCACACACTGCACCTCGGGCTCTGAGGCTTGGGTGGTGTTGATGCTGAGATGCAGCCATGATGACCTTTCAACCTGCCAAGTCATTCCAGAAGGAAACTTGGTGTCCTCATAGCCCACCAGGTGAGGAGGACAGTGTTGCCTTCCTTCTGCTGTGCATAGCTCTCTGGAGAAACCATCCCCATACACAGTCACTTCAGCGGATGCTCAGACATGCCGCTAGGAACAGTCAACCACAGTGTCACATGCACCATTGAAGGAAAAAGGAACCAAGCAAAACCACTGGGTCCTTAGACCTGGCTGGCCATCCCCACAGCCTGCTTGCCCAAGTCCAGGCTTGCCTTCCCTTCTCTCCCTGCAGCTGAGGAAAGTGACCCTTCTAGCTCCTCAGAGCCTAGAAGCTGGGGCTGGCATTGTGGGGCTGGATGCCAGACCCAGGCAAAAGGCAGCCTGTGGAAGGGCCAGTGTGGTGTCTATGAAGCCCTAGAGGAAGAACAGGGTGTCAGGAAGGGAGAACGGATGGATGGATGGGCAGTTAGAATCTGCAGTTTCCTTGACAGAGGCCAGAGCGTGAGAGTGGGAAGGAGCCCCATGGCTTTGAGCAGCTTAGCAGTGTCATGTCAGAGTTGAGACCTGGAGACAGGGCTCCAGTGAGGTGACTCAGTAGATCAAAATCTGATGACCTGAGTTCAATCCTCAGGGCCCACACAGCGGAAGGAGTAACTGACTCCCTCCCTGCAAGTTGTCCTCTGACTTCCACAGACATCTATACATACACATACGCACACACGTCTATATACACATGCATGTATATACACATGCATATGTGCACGTCTATACACATATCTATACACATGTGGGTATGCACACACATCTATACACACATGTGTATGCACATACGTCTATATACACATACATATGCACACAGATTTATACACACATATCTAAACACAGATGCATATACACACGTATTATACACACATGAATATGAACACACATGCATATGCACACACAAAGAAAGACTTGGAGTCAGCCATCTCTGAACTCTAGCTCCAGACCCCTTTCTGAGTGGCTTTGGGAAAGTGATTCTGTCTGGGTATCCCAGTAAAACCGGCTCACGGTAGAAAAGGGGTGTGAGAAAATTATGTGTGGAACTAAGTGTCAAGTGTTGATGTGGTATCTGGCACATTAGGAAAAAAAAACATAAGCATACAATGTTTGAAAGAAAAACATAAAACAACCCCAAACCCAGCTGTGATCATCACCAGCAGCAGTGGTGGGAGCACGGATGGATCACCACTCATGTCAAGTGAGCACTGTGCTGACTGAGGAGTCAGCTGCAGGTGACCCAGGTCTCTGGCTCAGGGGGCTTCTGGCCATTCTGGGAGATGCCAGTTTAGAAGGTGTGAGATATGCTCGGAGGCCAGCAGTGCTGAGCTGAGGGGCCACTGAGGCTCTGGGCATGGAGGCATTTCCGTAGACAGAGTTACACTGGGCTGAGAGAGGCAAGGGGGAGAAGAAGTGAGCCACTACCCTCCAGTAATACCGGAAGAGGGGTAGGAGGCCTGACCAGGAGCCCGGCACAGGCAGGATCAGAACCCCAGGAAGTGAGAGTCTCAAGAAGCAGAAGTGAGGGTCATGATCACTGTGGCCGGTGGGAGGTAACAGGAGATAAGGGTGATGGATTGATAAAATGGTGACATCAGCAAAGTGGCTTCTCTGTGCAGTGGGAACGGTGGAAAGCTGGGAGGTCCTAGGTGATGTAGGCGCTGTGCTGTGGCCTTAGGGCGGCCGGGCCGTGCTATGCTCCAGGGAGGAACGTGGTGTCCACAATTCAGCTTTGATGGCTACTGGAGCTCAGCTTCCCCACACATAGTGCCTCCAGCCCACCCGGCTGCCTCCAGCCCACCCCGGCTTCTCCTCTCACCTGGATTCTGGATCTAGTCCTTGTCAGTAGGAGAGTAAGAAAAGTAGGGATGAGACAAAACCGGCCCTCATACGCTCACCACTGAGGCTGGGTAATGGATACATACCTCAGGGGTACTTTTGTAAATATTTGACATTTTCATAATAAATCTCTTAGAGGGTGGGGGTGGCTCGGCAGTTATGAGTCTGTACTGTGCTTGCAGAAGGCCCAGTTAGGTTCCCAGCACCCACAGCAGATGACTTTCAACTACCTGTGGCTCCAGCTCTGGGGGAATCTGACGCCCTCTCCTGGCCTCCTGGGGGCATTGCACACACATATATACTTTCTAAAAATTTAAAGATTTTTTTTTTTTAAAAAACTGATTCGAGGGGCAAGGCATGGTGGCTCATGCCTTTAGTACCAGTACTTGGGCAACAGAGGCAGGAGGATCTCTGTGAGTTCAAGGCCAGCCTGGTCTACAGAGCAAGCTCCAGAACAGCCAGGGGCTACGTTGTCTCAAAAAACAAAACAAAGCCAAAAACGTTGATGTGGGGCTCAGAGGTAGAGCTCAGTGGTAGAGACGTGGCTAACGCGTGAAGCTCTGCAGAAAAGTGTGTGTGGGTAATGCATTTAAATATACGGCTGGGAGGATGTCTTTAGGGTCGGAGAGCTTGCTGAGCAAGCATGCGGATCTGAGTTCAGGTCCCCAGCACCCACATAAAAAAAAGCCAACATGGCCTCACATGCATGTAACCCCCTCACTGTGGAGAATAGGAACAGGAGAATGACTGGCTCACTGGCTGTCAGCCTAGCTCCAGACTCCGTGAGACACACTGTCTTCAGAAGAGGGGGACACTTGACCTTCAGAAGAGGGGACACTTGACCTTCTCATCTGCCTCTACATGTTGCACACAGACATTCACACACAAACATAGAAATCATACAAACTGCATGTATGTATTAGCGTGCAGTAGATATCGTATGCATGTTTACTTTATAGGATAAAGTATAAATATATAATTTGCACATATATTGCACACACATCTCTCCAGAATTAGACTGTCTCTTGCCCCTCTACTGCTATCCTTTCCCACACGGGACTCTACAGGAACCTGGTGAGCAGTTTCCCTGGCCCTGTCTTTTGCAGCCAGAATGGCTCTGCATAAATTTGATTCAGATATGGCCTGGCCTCGAGGTCTTGGGTCTTTCTCACAGCCTTCAAACTGCTGTTCCTCCTACTCCCACCTCCTGAGTGCTGGAGTTAGGCCTCATATGCGTCTGTCTGGTCAAGACTTGGGCTGTTCCAAGTACTCAAATCTGATGCTTTGTTCCTCCTAATGCAAAGAGCTTCTCTCACACAGAATCTAGCCAGCCAGCCAGACCTCTGTTTTCACCCATCTCATGAGTGAGGTGCTCTTGGCTTCCTGTGTTCTGCCCCAACCACTGGCCAGCTTCTCACCTCTGTGGCTTTCGAGGTGCCTGGCACCTCTGTGCTGTTGCTCTGCTCTGCTGTGTCACTGGATGTGACTTTACTGTGCTTATGATACAGATCAGTGGTACCTGGTAAGGCTGCAGTGAATCCTTGCGGATGGATGGATGGATGGATGGATGGATGGAAGAGTGGATGGATGGACAGATGAGTGGATAGGTGGAGCTCTGCCTCAGAGTGGCATCTGAGACTAAGCCCAAGTAACAAGTTCTTCAATCATGGACACCATGGAACTTAAAGCCGGAGTTGATTTAACCCTGAGTTCTTGCCATGAGCCTTTGGCTGCATGTCTGCCTATGTCTTCGAAAGGTCCAGATAAGGAACCATGATCACAGACACAGAGAGGACCCCACCCAAGTCCATGCACTAGAGAAGAGGATGTGTGAACAAGAGACTGTGTGGCCCTGGGATTCTCTGTTCCCTGAGATGCCAAGGACGCTTTCTCATCAGACGGGGGTGTGGGGGAGAGCTACTCTCATCTATCCTCAGGACCATCTGTCACTGCAGCCTTAGACTCAGAGCTAATGAGCAATCCCCTGGTACATTTCCCACCTGTGTCTTCACTTCCCACAGAGGATCTGAAGGCCTGGAGGCCCAGGAGAGGAGATGGCTGGGCTATAATTGTGACTTCCCAGACCAGATCCTTTCCTGAAAGCGCTGAGGGTCTTAGGATGCTGTCCTGTCTCCAGCCCAAGTCCTGATCCTTCCCTTCCATGGACCTCGAGAATGTGCTGCTTTTCTATATTAAATCTGGTTTTGCCCCTAGCCAGACTGGGGAATGGATGTACATTCATTATTTTAAAAGTATGTAGCAGGGATGAGAACATGGAAGAGTAAATAGATGAGGAGTTGCTTTTCCCTCCCTGATATCCCTGGAACTCCTGAAGAGTGGGTCTGGGTAGGGGTAGGGATCACAGATCTACAGATCCGGCCTGCGGGAGACACAAGAGCTGCTGCCCCCACTAGGGCTGCCGCCGCACAAGGGATACAGGAAGAATGGCGCAGCCCCCCCACATTGGTCTGCCGTGATGCTCAGAGCGGAGGTGACGAGATCTGCTATATTTAATTTCAGTGCCTGCGTCACCTCTGACCACACAGCAGCCCAGACAGGGCAGGGCTGGGGGCGTTTCTTAGGCCCTCTGTGAGGGGATCACTTTCCACTCGAGATGGCACTGTGGAGGGGGAGGAAGAGAGAGCAACAGAAAGTGAGGTCGTAAGTAGAAAATTGCTTCTGGGATTTCGAGTGGCTTCGTCATGGGGCCCTCCCTGGCTGCCGAGAAATCAGTTGATCTGGGAAAGTTCGTTGCAAGCCATGCGCTCTTGTCGCTTTTGGGTGGAGCCGAGAAATGAATGAAGATAATGGGGCCTCGTGACTTTTAGTTTTGACAGTGAGAGGGGGCAGTGTGGGGGAGGATGATTGTGGACACAGCTCTAGGCCTGACCAGCCTAAAGTGCTGGACCACACAACCGGGGTTTCCCACGGCCAGGACACTCAGCCTGGTGCATGGCCAGCTTCACCTGCTACCATCTCAGAAGAGAGAAACAGAGCAGAGCCTGGTACCCACTGACCAGCCGCCTGCACGGGGCAAAGCGCGGCTGTAGCGTAACTGTGACAGTGGATGACTTGATTAGTCCCGTCCACCTAGCTGTCCTCAAACAATAGGCTAGACATAGGCCCAGTCCTTTGCACAGCTCCTCTTCATACCAAGCACCTCAGGGACTGGCCTCAGAGAAACCCCTGAAGTGACTGTGTTTTCAACACCTTGCCTGAGTAGCAGAAGTGTTTGTTTGCTGTGGAGTTCAACGGAAACTGAGTCTCATTTCTCACCTGAGCCCCCCGCCCCCGTCCCTCTCGCCTTCAGTGAAACCTCCTGAGCCTGGGGTGCTGAGGGGCAGCTCACCCCACGACCTGACCAGCTCTGTCTCCTACTCACCAGGGGCTCTCAGCTCTCCTCAGCTCCCCTGTCTCTGGCCTTGCTGAGAGGTTCCTTTGCATATGGGAGAAAATGCCCAGTAGCTTCCCAGATGTCCTATGGTCCCTCTAGGACCTAGAGTCAAGCGATGCTCCAAAGTTAAATTTCTCCTGCTTCTCCCTCCTGCTCCTGCTCCTACTGGGCCACCTCCTTGCTGTCAGCTTTAACAGCTTTGTCTTGTGGCAGTGTAAGGCATCCTTTGTCCCTGAAGGGCCCAGTGCTCCCTATTGAGGACCTCAGGTCCCCGCTCTGCCTGAGGCACAGTGTAGAAGTGTGAAGGATTGGCGCGGTGGACTGGATGAGGATACGACTAGCTGTGGACCCCTAGTGGTGAGACCTGGAATGGCTCCATATGCATCTTGTAGAGTGAAGGCTCTTTTTTGAACTGGACTGGAAGAGAGCCCTCCTTCATTTAAAAAATGTGTGTGTGTGTGTGTGTGTGTGTGTGTGTGTGTGTGTCCTCCATTTAAAAAATGTGTGTGTGTCTGTGTGTGTCTGTATGTGTTTGTGTATGTGTGTCTGTGTCTATGTGCATGTGTCTCTTGTGTGTCTCTCTCTGTGTGTGTCTGTGTGTACACAAATAAATATCTAACTGTATGTGCACCCGTGCCACTCCATACATGTGGATGGAGGTCAAAGGACAACTTTTGGCTTTTACTTTTGACCTTTTCTCTTTTTGTTTTTGAGATTTTTGGGGGGTGGTGGAATGGGTTTCAAGACACGGTTTCCTATATAACATCCTTGGATGTTGTGGAACTCACTTTGTAGATCAGGCTGACCTCAAACTCACAAACTCTGTCTTCTGAGTGCTGACACTAAAGGTGTGCACCACCATGCCCAGTTGAGATTTTATTTTCTTATCTTACGTGATAAGGGTTTGTCTGCATGTATACCTCTGTGCACCATGTGTGTGAAGTACCCGTGGAGGCCAGAAGAGGGCATCAGATCCTCTGGGGCTAGAGTCAAAGTCAGTTGTGAGCCACCATATGGGTGAGGGCTAGGCATTAAACCTAGGGTCTCTGGAAGATTAGCCAGTGCTCTTAACCAGATGGCTCTGAGCCACTTCTCTGCCCTGTCTCTCCCTGTTTTTTGAGGGCCAGCTGTCCCACAAGTTTCAGGGCAATCCTCCTGTCTCCATCTCCTGTATATAAGAATGCTGACATTCCGGTTGCTCCCCCATGTCTGGAAGTTCAAGGCATTGAACTTTGGTCGTCAGACTTGTACAGCACGTGTTTTTATCCCCTGAACCATCGCCCTGATTTCAGACAGACAGGCTGACCTTGGTCAGCTAGAGGGGACCAAGGTAGAGATGACATTATCATGATGAGGGAATGTTCAGACAATGATTGTCTGTTTTTAAGAATCGTTTTTGGGGCCTGGAGAGATGGTTCAGTGAGTAAAATGCTTGCCTTACAGCATGAGGAAGAGGCAGGAGGGTGCACAGCCATAACCTCAGTGCTGGGGAGGCAGAGGCTAAAGGATCTTTGGGGGGTTGTTGACCAGCCAGCTTGGCCTAATAAGGAAAGCTCTAGACCAGTCAGTGAGAGACATACAGAGACAAGGTAGATTGCTCCTGAAGAACAACGCCCAAGACTGTCCTCTAGCTTCTTATACAATACACACATGCATGCACACACACATACACACACATTCACACACATTCATAAACACACATGTACACATGCACACACACACGTACACACATATGCACACATAGTCACATACATACGTACACATACACACACTCATACACACACATACACATATGCATACACTTATGCACACACATATGCTCACATAGTTACACACATGCATACACATGCACACTTACACATGCACACTTACACATGCACATACATGTACATATATGGGCACACACACATATACATACCACCTTTTTTTAAAACAACAAACCAAGCTGGTCAGTATGGCACACACCTTTAATATCAGCACTGGGGAGGTAGAGGCAGGTGAATGTGAGTTTGAAGACAGCCTGGTCTACATATCAAGTTTCAGAATAGAAAGGGCCACAGAGAGAAACCCCGTCTCAAACAACAAACAAACAAACAAACAAGGTCCATCTAGTCTTTGATTTTAGACTATGCGTAGAGAAGGAAGCAAGAAGACCATTGCTCACCCCTGACTCTCCAGCAGTGTTCCCAGCAGTGCTCCTAGCAGTGCTCCCGGCAGGAAGGATGAAGGAGAACATCCTCTTCCCTGCCTTTGTAAGTTCTGTCTGCCACCATGTCTTGCAGTCCTTAGTCTGGGTAGCTAGTGCTGTGCCAGCGCAGATGGTCCTTAGACAAATGTGACCTCTTTGTACACATCCCCTCTTTCTTGCAGAGCAGCTGACTCCTGGTGCTACGGCTTGGCCTCTTCTGTCTCTCTTCTTTGTTGGCAGTGAGGTAAGAAGGGAAGACTACTCCCCACACATTGGCTAAGTCTCTGCCACGTCTTCTGGCTCGGTTGATACGGGGCTGTGAGTATTGGAATCTCTCAGATTCTGGCCTGCCCCAGGAGGGCTCCTGCTGTCATTTAGAGTTTGAGTGGTCCCTGCCCCCACCCACACCTGCTGGGGAAGCTTCCCTCCCTTCTCAGTGGCTTTCTGCTTTTCCTTGTGCAGATGTTCCCACCACTCCAGCTTGGGGGACAGCAAGGGAGAGGCAGGCCACCTGCTCTGAGGTGCTGTCTTCCATGGCCTTGTCTGTCTACCCTAGTACCCACATATCAACCCATTCAACCTGGTTTACAAAGCAATGAGTGGACTCCTGAAACTGAACAGCTTGTCCCTATCAAGTAAGTCGTAATGTCTCATCACCAGGGGACATCCAAACAGACAGTGTTCTGGAGAAGAGCCATGCATTTAGGCAGGTGACTTTTGAAAGAGGAGGCAGAGTGTGGCCTTTATTTCCTCCCAGCATTATATGCCTTGGACGAGCCTCACCCTCACTGTGCCTCCCAGGGTGCCAAGGGAGACCTGAGACTGTGTGGGTGGTGCAGACAAAGCTGGCCAGTCATCAGGAGATACCCAAGAGGTTCCCCGCCTGCCCCAGACATCCCCTTGAACCCCAATTTCCTGGCCTAAGCTCCCTTGGCTCACCAACAGTAGACAGGGGGCGTATCTCCTCGGTCTGCCACAGACCAGAGACCTTACTTTCCCTCAGCCCAGGTCCTGCCCTTTGCTCCTCCGATCTCCGTTGAGCAGCCTGCCTCACATCGGGCTCCTCAGTTTGGAGCCCACAGGGCAGCATCCCCAAGGACCCAAAAAAAGACAGCAAAAGCAGGCAGGCCTATCTGTCACCATCTTTATTTCCGGTTTCTAGTTTGACAGTCAATGAAAAACTTGTTCAATGACAAACCTACCACCCTCCCCCATCCCCTCTACATCACCCTGAGTGTAACAGGCCATCCTTCCATATATTATTAACTCTTTGCTAAGCTATTTAATACTTTAAATAAAAGAACAAAACAATAAGTTATTTCATGGCTGAGGGCTAGTTGCTGCCTTGGCAGATAGGAGTGTTGCTCTGGCCTTCCCTCCTGTCTCCTGCCTGTGGTGAGACCTGGAGGCTCCAGTGAGGTAGCAGAATTGTGTGTACAGTAATATCGCCAGGGACCCCAGAGCCCACTGCTTCAATGCTAGAGCCCCCCAGGGGCATAGGCAGCAAACCATTTCCCCCAGCCCGATACTGACAGACTCATTTAAATAACATACAACCATAATAAATAAGATCAAGAAGAAATGTGCTCAAGCTGCAGTCTGCCGCAGTTGCCCTGTGTGGACCAGGCCACAGGCTGGACTCACTGTCATGCTCCAGTTTGCGGTAGGGATGGGATGAGGGGAGTTGGGCGGGTTGCCAGGCTGAGACCCTAGCACTAGCCAGGCAGTGCAGGCTGAGGTCAAAGCTAAGGCAACTTCATCCCTCCCCAACCTTCCTCCCTGCCTCCCCCAACCAACGTCTGATGTGAGAAAGAAAAATGAGTCCACAACTGAGATGTCAACGGCTGAGATGTCCAGGGCTGGTCTCTCCTCAGTGGGAGGGGCCGTGGCGAAAAAGTTGCCTCGAGTAGCTGAGCAGTTTTGTTATAAGCTGGGCTACTTCAATTTTGGTATCTGGGAGGCTGGAAACCTGTGAAACAACAGAGAGGCCCATCCATTAGCCGGATGCCAAGGTCAAGGACAGCTGGCTTTCAACAGGGGGCTTTCCAGGGACTGGCCCTTACGATGCTCCCAAAAGTCCCTGCCAGGTGGGTTCTGGTTTTGCCTCTACTTTACAGTTTGGAAGCTGAGGCTCAGGTAAAAGTTGGGAGCCCCTGAGCCCAAGCACTGTAACTCTCTAAGTCTGGGTCCCTACTGCCACAGTGGACCCCCTCCTGAGTGGACACACAGGATGTTTATCTGGACTAGCAGGAGTGGGCTCCAGGATGGAACTGGCCTTACCTTAGCAGGGGCCTTGCGGGTACAGAGGCCATTCAGTATCCTCTGGGTCCTGTGAATGGCATTGCAACTGGAGATGTTGGTCAGGGAATCCAGGGCTGCACAGAACTGTGGGAGAAGAGGGCGGATGTCAGGGCTGGCTCAGGTCACAGGAAGGCTGTTGAACTGGCCAGGGTTACGGGTGCCAGGAGGAGTCTAAATTATGGGGAATGTGGGAATAGCTGCTAGAGCAGTGGCTCTCAACCTGTGGGTCTCGGTCCCTTTGAGGACCACATAACAGATATCTTGCATATGATATTTACATCATAATCCAGAAGAACAGCAAAAAGTACAGTTACGAAGGAGCAACGAAACAATTCTATGGTTGTAGAGTCAGCACAGCATGAGGAACTGTATTCAAGAGTCTCATCGTTAGGAAGGTTGAGGACTGCTGTTAGAGTTTACTTTTTCAATTGATTTCTGTGAGGCAGGATATCTTTCTGTAGCCTAGGCCTTTAGTCCAGGCTGGCCTCAAACTCATGGTAATCCTCCTGCCTCAACTTCTAAAGTTCCAACATTCCAGGCATGTCTATCTCTGAAGGTTGTTTGGAAAGCCCTAGCTATTGGGCTGAGAGAAAAGAAGCTGGTAGCTGCTAGCCATCACCACATCCCCTCGGCCCAGGCTCCTTACCCCGCCAGCTCCAAGGTCCACACTCCAAACCATGCTGCTGTTGCACAGGGGCGTCTGTAGAAACAAAGAGACCATGAGGAGAATGACAGCAGGAGTCACAGACCTACCCCAGCCAGGCCAGGCCCACAAGCACCCTTAGGGTAGCATAGAGTCCAGCTTGACAACCCCTCAACAGGATTCAGTCTGCACAAGGACTGGGGCAGGAATTAGAATCCTGGAGCCAAAAGAGGGAAACTGAGTGGCTGTTGGCAAGGGAAATGCCTTATCTGAAGCTTGCCACAGTCTGGGCAGGAGGATGGGGGTCCACAGAGAAGGCCAGAGTGGGGTTTGGTAAAGGAGAGGTGGGAGAGGCTGCTGTTGACCTAGTCAAGTCAGATGTGAGGCAGTGGGAGCCTACTGTACCACTTTTCTCTTCTCTGAATGAGACACTATGCTAGGGCACACACACACACACACACACACACACACACACACACACACGAGGGCTCAGGTGATTCTTAAAAGACTAGAATCTGACATTAACCTCCCTGGACCTTACAAAAGGAAACCCCTGTGCCTTCCTGGGGGTGTCAGTAGAGATAACACAGCATCCAGCGCCAGGCTTGGCAATAGTCAGTGGTCGGACGCTGCAAGCTGATTTACCAGTGGGATTACTGCATCCTTCTGTCCCACTGACTGAAATTGTGACAGGGACAGGGGTTAGGAAATCCAGTTGGACATGGCATGGGAGATCCAGTTGACAGATGCCAAACGGCTCTAGAAGCTGCTGACTCTTCCCTGTTTTCCTCTGTGGAAGAGTCCCGAGCTGATAGAAGTGGGGCCAGGCCCTGAGTGACTCTGCTAACCCCTGGAAGGTCCATTTGTTGGCCATGGCCACGCCATTTTGAAAAAATCCTCCATTTTGGATAAACAGTGGCCACCACTCCTGCAGACCCCTGATAATGACTAGCCAGTCATTATCAGATCAGATAAGGGTCACCTAACCCTCTTGCTCAACATTCTTTGACTACCCCTAGCAAGCTTCGGACCAACATCCCAAGCCTTCCCTGTCCCCATAACTATCCCTAGGCTATGAGCAGTCTGAGAGCTGTCTGGCTTCCCCAGCCAGAGCCCTTTCCTCCACAGGCTTTCTTAGATTAAACCTGTCCTATTGTAAAGGTCTTTTCTTTGAGGGGACCCTTCACTGTCCATACACGATTGCACCCCCAAGCTAGCTGCTCTTCTTCCTCATTTTTGAGCCCAGGGACTGGGGGCTTTTTCTGTCATTCACACAGGCCCAGACCCAGTCCGCTCATGACCTCTTCCGGGAAGGGCTTGTGTGTGCTACTCACCTGGTCTTGTGTGATGTTGTTCAGCTCCTCGATAAGCTCCCTAAGGGCCATAGGGGGAAACGTGGATCTCGGCACTGGCCCTGGGGCAGCAAGACCACCAAGGCAAGCGAGAGCCACAACTGCAGTCACCCAGAGCGCCATGAAGCCCAGAGCCAGTGAGAGAACCAGGGAGCTGTAGAACTGTGGGCTGGCCTAGGCTGCTGGCTTGTGGCCTTAGCCTGTTGAAGCAGCTTTTATAAACCAAAGTGATGACGCCTCACCCTTGGTCTCTGCTTTGTTGGGCATTATCTGAAAACCACATCTTTACTCATCTTGAATTTTTTTTTTCTTTTTTGGAAAATCCAGTGCCCTCTAAAGGAAAGAGTCTGATTTAGTGGATTTATCGAGAAGGGTCTGGGACAGAGTTTCCAAGTTCCAGGTGGCTTATTTCCACGGTGGGCATCAGCAAAGCTAACTTCCACCCCAGTAATTCCACCTGCTGACGGCCCCAAGCTCCTGGGCCCAATACGGACCCCTTTGGGTCACTAAGTACCTGTCAGCCTCTGGGCAGGTGAGTATCAGTCTACTAGCTGTGAGAATTGGGGAAGCTTTCTTTCTTTCTTTCTTTCTTTCTTTCTTTCTTTCTTTCTTTCTT
>NW_021604703.1:2744363-2746523 GCF_004785775.1 Grammomys surdaster | reverse complement strand
CTTTCTTTCTTTCTTTCTTTCTTTCTTTCTTTCTTTCTTTCTTTCTTTCCTTTTTTTCTTCTTCTTAATTTCAATGAACATATTTCATAAATCACCAAAGCACTGCATGGTTTGGATACAAAATTCAAACAGGGCAAAGAGAATAAGGAGAAGTCACTTCCGACCACTACTGCTCATCGCCTCACGAGTGAGAGGGATAGAGACGTTTGTACTGCCCAAAGGTTCACTGACATGCAACCAGCTCAGGTATTCCCCTGACCTTTAATGAGTAAAACTCTTTCAATGCTAATTCTGTCAGCAGGCAGCTTGGAGACGGGCCCTTCTGCTGGGACACTATATCTGGGCTGGGTAGGCAGCAGGTGGCTCAAAGAGCATTAATGCTGTTGATTCGGCCGAGACTGTGGCCACCACACTCCTCCCCGCAACCCCTCCAACCTCTCCAAACTCCCCCCCAACTCCCACCCCCAGGTATCTTCAGAAGCTGCGCTGGTCCTGCAAGGGCCTCAAATTTCCCAGAATGTAGGAGGGGCAGCTCCTCTGCTGCAGGGACACCCGCACATAGCCTTTTCCCTACTCTTTCCTCATACTGAACGACCCACCCCCTGCAGAGGCCACAGCATTTGCCTACTGGGTAGTGATGTCAAGGTGCACCCTCACCCACTTCCTCTCTTAGGCCACCAGCGGCCCCTCCATGGCCCCTCTTCTTTCTCAGACTCTTCCCCCATCCATTTCTTCTCCTCAGCCAGATTCCGTCTTCTCACAGCTTTCCTCTAGGGACTCTAACACCCTCACTGCTGCAGGACCTAGCCTTGCCCAGCTCTCTCCCTATTGGGCACAGCATGGCGGCTTTCTGTCCACAGTGGAGGTCTATAGGCCTGGGAACTGGAAATCTGTCTCTGTCCCTTGTGTCACAGGATTTGCAGTGCCTTGCCTAGCCAAGTGACCCCTGTGGAGCCTCTGTTTCTCAATCTGGAGGACAGGGCAAGGTGGCAGATTCCTTGGAGGTCTCCTGGGGTGGGGAAAGGCTTGGGGAAACACCTTAGGCTGTGTATGGATGAGTCAAGGGCCCCTGCCCTTGACAAGCAGAAGGCGTGCGGGGAGCAGCAGGTAGGCGCCCCCCGCGCGTGGGAGAAGGCGCACTGGCGCGGCGATGGCCCGCAGAGATAGGGGCGCGGCCTTATGTAACGGGAGATGGGTTCGATAAGAAGACGCCCGCGCTGCCTCCTCCGTGGTCTCCCGGAAGGCGCGGCCAGAGCTGCCCCGCGGGGAAGCGGCCACCACCCGTCGTGCAAAACGGGACGGTCCCTGCTGGACCGCTCGATCAGTGCCCCAAGCGCCTTTGCGCACCCCTGCCTCTTGCCGCTGCCGCCACCACGCCACCCGCCACCCGGAGAGAGGCCACCACCCCGCTGCAGTGGGATAATTGAGAACTTTTTTTTTCCCCTCCGAAGTAGAGTTTCCCTGTGTAGCCCGGAGAATCCTAGAACTCTCTGTAGACCAGGCTGGTCTTAAACGCATAGATCCATCTGCTTCTGTGTTCCAAGTGCCACCACTACCGGGCTTCACTACCACCACCATCAACAACAATCTTTTCATTCCTGCTTTTTTGTTTTTTTTGTTTTTTTTGGTTGTTTTTTTTTTTGAGACAAAGTCTAGATTTGCTAAGCTTGCTGGCCTGCAGCTTCGGCAAGTACGTCCAACTTGGAGCTACAAAGCAACCAAGCACACAATCTTAAACTTACTGAAATGTGAAGATTTAAAAGCAAGACAAGACAATCTCTCTCTCTCTCTCTCTCTCTCTCTCTCTCTCTCTCTCTCTCTCTCTCTCTCTCTCTCTCTGTGTGTGTGTGTGTGTGTGTGTGTGTGTGTAACTGCATTTCTGTTCTTGAGTGTGAACTTTGTAGATGACAATGACAAAAGGTTGGATGTGTTTTAGACCAAGACGGCCTTGCAGTTGGGACCATCTTCCTGCCTCAGCCTCTGGAGTGCTGGGATAAGTGCCAGGATTGTGTCGGATCCAGCCTGTTCTAGTTATCTATTACACCATGAAAACCAATACACACAAACTACTGGAGGGCGTGGCCTGGGTTCAGGACACTCATGAGCCCATGGCCTGCAGCTGGGTAGTTTGCAGGTTTCCAAAAGGAACAGCAGTGGGGG
>NW_021604703.1:2712874-2744263 GCF_004785775.1 Grammomys surdaster | reverse complement strand
AGTGGGGGGTGAGGGGGTATAGTGGGGGGTGAGGGGTGCGGTGGGGGGGGTGAGGGGTGCGATGAGGAGAGGTGGTAATGATCCTGTCTGCCCTTCTGCTAGCCTCGGAGCCAACTGGAATTTCAGGAGAGTTCCTGCTGTGTTTCTGGATTGCTGCAGGCACTGGGTCACTTTTGCAAAGAAAAGGTGACAAATTGGTAAGAATTCAGACTGTGTGAGTTGTTTCATTAAGTACAACTGTTTATTCAATTTTCAAGGAAGTTTTATTTGCCAGGAATTTCAAAAGAGAAACCCAGCAGTGTAGCTCTCGGTTCTCAACAGAGTCTCCCACCCTAAACTCCTGAATGAGCCTGCCGTTGTGCTCAGCTTTTAAGGGTGTCTGCAAAACATGATCCAGGAAGAGATGCCATCTTCCTCTGAGCAAAAAGGCAGGCAGCTTACTGATCAATAGAAAAGGTCAGGTCCCTAACCTGGGACTTTCACTCTCCTACTCCAGCCCACCATGTGACCCGAATGTTCTGGCTCTCTGCACCGTGCTAGAACTGGGATCCAGGATATAAAGACAGGGCTGGTATTCTACCACCCTGGCTGTGGCAAATACCTGTCTCTGAGCCAGGAACGCTCTTCTGCTGGCATCTGTTAGTCTATGGCAGTGAGCTAAGTAGGATACAAATCTCAGGTCCTACAAGGTTTCTTATTGTTGTTGTTAGTGTGTAGTTTTGGAGTCTCCCTGTGTAGACCAGGCTGACCTCAGACTCAGTACCATTCCTCTGTCTATGTCCTGAGTGCTGGGATTCCAGATATAAGTGGCCGAGTAGTTTCTCTCTCTGCAGCTTTCTACTGAAAGGTATATAAGAGGTAAAGTTTGCCAGAACTCATGCATCTAAATATCTTTATATTAATGTCAAATAAGTACACAGTTTAGCTAAATATAAAATTTCAGATGGAAAAAAATTTTCTTTCAGAATTTTAATGGTCTGTCTTTCTAAGGCTCCAGAGCCCAAGTCCTTTTGAATGTATGTCCTCCCTTAGCCTTTCTCTGGAAAGTGAATGGATTTTCTTGGTCTTTGTGCTCTAATCACCAGTGATGTGTTTTGGCGTGGCCGATGTTATCTGCATTGGTAGACCTAAGCAAGGCCCCTGGTCGGGGAAAGCATGTCACTAAGGTACATACACACACACACACACACACACACACACACACACACACAGTGTTAGGCATCGGCGCACGGCTTAGAACAGACCACACCAGACCAAACGGTTCCAAGTGGGGTTTATTCAGGAGATAGGGCAAAGATGGGGAAAGAGAGAAGTAGAGGAAGAAGATGGAAGAGGAGAAGGAAGAAGAGAGAGGAAGAAGAGAGAGGTCAAGGGGTTCTGTTTTATAATGGGCAGTGATGTAGCCTCTCCCAGGTAAAGGTGAGGTAGCCAGGTGGATTCTGGGAATGTATGGCGATTGCCTTGGCAATGATGTGGGGATCGCTTAAATGTGATGTCACTGGGTTCCAGCCTGATACCAACACACAGGACTACATACACCTCAGAGACACAATTATGCACACACACACTGGACTACATACACCTGAGAGACACAACTATGCACACGTACATCACTAAGGTACACACACTCAAATACACAGGACTACAAACACCTCAGAGACACACCTATGCACATACATGCACACACACATACACAGGATTTTATATGCCTTTCTCTTCCAATTTTTTCCTTCCTCCCTTCCTTCTTTCCTTCCTCCCTTCCTTCCCTCCTTCCTTCTGCTCTTCACATGACATATATTTTAGAACAATTATATGTATATATAAATACACACATGTCGGTCGGTCTGGGGTTGGAGAGACAATGGACAGCTTTTCTCCTCTATTCCCTTTTCTATTTGGACTGCAGTGGGTTCGTTTGCTTGTTTGTGTTTTATACTTCTTGGAGTCTGGTCTCCAACTTTTCTTATCATTTCTCTTCTGCTTCCCGCTGGAAACATTTCCCTCTGTTGCTGTATTTCCTCAGCTTTTTTTTATCCCAAGGGTATATTATTCTGTGTGTGTGTGTATGAGAGAGAGAGAGAGAGAGAGAGAGAGAGAGAGAGAGAGAGAGAGAGAGAGAGAGAGAGAGAATGTTCCTGTTTCTTTGGGTGAGTATCTTCTCTTGGCAATCTAAGAATTTGTGACTTGCTTATTTTTCTCCATACTTAGTCTTTGTTTCTTCCAATATTGATTGTTTGTTTGTTCACTGGTATTGGCAATTGACTCAAAGGCCTTGCGCATGCCAGGTAAGCACTCTGCTGCTGAGCCACGCCCCAGTCCTTTCATGTGTTCTGTTACAGGCTTCCCTTGGATTGTAGGTAAGAATGCAATATCAGTGCCAATTGTTCCACCGTGTGTGTGTGTATAATTGTGTCTCTGAGGCATATGTAGTCCTTTGTGTGTGTGTATGTGTGCATAGTTGTGTCTCTGAGGCATATATAGGTGTGTGTGTGTGTATGTGTGCATAGTTGTGTCTCTGAGGCATATATAGGTGTGTGTATGTGTGCATAGTTGTGTCTCTGAGGCATATGTGTGTGTGTGTGTGTATGTGTGTAGTTGTGTCTCTGAGGCATATATAGGTGTGTGTATATGTGTGTAGTTGTGTCTCTGTGGCATATGTAGTTGTATGTGTGTATAGTTGTGTCTCTGAGGCATATGTGTGTGTGTATATGTGTAGTTGTGTCTCTGAAGCATATGTAGGTATGTATGTGTGTAGTTGTGTCTCTGAGGCATATGTAGTCGTGTGTTTGTGTACAAGACAGTTCTGAGTAGGGAGTGTACATGTACACGTGTGTGAAGGCTGGAGGTTGATGGTAGGAGACAGGGTTTCGCTGTGTAGCCCTGGCCATCCTGGAACTCCTCTGTAGACTAGGCTGGCCTCAAACTCAGGAGAACTGCCTGCCTCTGCCTGCCGAGTGCTGGGCTTAAAAACATGGGCCACCACTGCTTTCCCCCATTTTTGTGTTGAGCCCAGAATTGTTAGGCATTCATGCTGTGTGACTGAAGCCAGAACTCTCCATCCTGAGAACCAGCCCCAAGCTTTCCAGATCCCCACCTCACCTACACTCTGGGAACCCTGGTACTTTGGTTTCTATGAACTTGACTTTCAAGTTCCCCTGCAAATGGACTTATGTAGGAGTTTACCTTTTGTAACTGGCTTCCTGACTTGGTCTAATGCCCTCAAACCTCATCCATGCTGCTTTGGGCATCAGAAATTCCTTTCTTAGCAAGGCTAGTATTGCAGAGTACAGCGGTCCGTGAGAGTCTGGTCTACTGCCTCTCGGCTGCTGTCCCAACCCTACATCTTTGATAGTGCTTTCAGTTGCTTTGGGTATATTCCAGAAATGCTAGTAAAAAGGTTTATTTGTACATATGTGTCTCTGTTCTCTGTGTGGTGCATGGCTGTGAGTGCCCAAGGCTGGAAGAGTCCTCTGGGGTCGGAATTACCAGAAGTGGTGAGGTGTGTGCTGGAAACCCAGCTTGATTCTTCTAGAAGAGCAATCCAGGTTCTTCACCATCAAGCTGCCTCTCTGGCCCCTAAAACATAATTCTTAATAATTATTGCCTATAACTCCAGCTCCAGAGGATCTGACACCTCTGGTCTCTGAGGGAACTGGATTCATGTGCATATATCCACACACAGCCATGGGCGCACACACAGAATTAAAAATAAAGTGTTTAAAAAGAATTGTTCTAAATGTCTTCATTGTTTTGAGGAAGCAACACTGTTTTGCATTCTACTAACAGTACATAAGGATTTACATTCTCTATACCTCATCCATCGTGTGTGTGTGTGTGTCCATGAAACTGGAGTGAAAGACAGTTGTGAGTGAGCATGTAACTGCTGGGAACCAAACCTGGGTCCTGTGGAAGAGCATCCAGTGTATTAACCACTGAGCCATCTCTCCAGTCCTGAGCTGTGGCTTTGATTTGCACTTCCCTATTATTTAAGGATGTTGAAATCACTTGTGGGGTTATTAGCCTATTTACTTATTTAGATAGGGTTTCATGTAACCCAGGTTGCCCTTGAAGTCCCTATGTAGCCCAAGTTGTCCCTGAATTACCAATCCTACTGTTTCTACCTCCCAAGTATTTGTTTTATAGGAAGGAGCCACCAATCCTGGCATTTATTGTCCCTGCCCCCCCCCTTTTTTTTTTTTTTACAAAATACATATTCAAGTTCTTTGCTCATTTTAAAATCAGTTTTAAAGAGTTGCCACACTGTGGAGGCTGGCAAGATGGTTAAGAACTTAGAAGTGAAAAAAAAAAAAGGTAGCTGTTCTTGCAGAGGACCCAGGCTCAGGACTCGGTACCCATACAGAGGATTACAGTGGTCTGTAACTTCAGTTCCAGTAGATCCGGTGCCCTCTCCTGGCCTCCATGGGCACTGCATGCACATGGTGTACAGACACACATGAAGGCAAACAGTCATGTGCAAAAAGGAAAGCCTCATTTTAGACATTGCTGCATTGTAAGGGTTCCCAACTTATTAGGGCTGTCACTTCATGACATGTAGCTGATCTGCTGGTGTTTCTCCCTGTGCTGCACATTTCCCTTCTGCTCTGTTAACCAGGTCCTTTCATGCACTGTGTGCTCTGTGTATCTGCGTTTCCTTTGGCTGCCTGGGCTTCTGGCATATATCTGTTTTTAGATATTTGGCTTGCTAGCACGTTTCCATCAGATAATGCACTGCAGGAGAAGGAAGGGCAAGGGATCCATGAGATAAGGAAGTGGAGGCAGAGTGACTGAGGAAGGAAGGGGACCTCCAGAGGATCAAGGAGCATAAGGGAGGTCTAATGCCATGTACGCATGCAAGTGTCCTGAAAACACCCACTACTCTGTTTGCCGGCCTAATATATTAACAAAAAGAGGGGTTGCTTTCTAGTTTTCTGGCTGCTATCTGTGGAAGAGTGACCTTGCAGAATGACCTTTGCTGTGTTTCTTTCTGCGATTTTGTTTTTAAAGAAGAGTTTGAAAAAAATTGGTGTTACTCTACATGTCAGACAGATATCACTAATGACGACACTGGCCCTGGGCCTTTCTTTGTGGGAAGTGTTTAACTCTATCTATCTATCTATCTATCTATCTATCTATCTATCTATCATCTATCTATCTATCATATATCTACCTACTTACCTACCTATCTATTTAGAGACAGAGTCTCTTGTATCCCAGGTTGTCCTGGAATGTACTATGTAGCCAAGGCTGAGTTTGAATTCCCAATCTTCCTACCTCCTCCTGAGTGCCTGAGTTACAGGTACAGACTGCCATGCCTGGCTTATATATATGGTATTTAGGATGAAATCCAGGACTCTATGCATGCCAGGCTAGCCCTCTACTCCAGAGCTCCACCCGTGGCCCTTTAACTATTAACTTAACATGGTTGCATGTTACCTCTGGTTTGGCTTTGGCATGCATCGCTGAGCATTGATTTAGAGATTTTTTTTTTCTTTTGATTTTGTGAGGGTGTAAAAGCTCTGTGTGTGGGTGTGCAGAGTAGAGCTGTCCTTTGCCCTTTTAAGATTTGTGTTTTTACACACTTACTGTGTGTGCATGCACATGTGCCCACGAGAGAGCTTAGGGGGTGACTTTGTGGAGTGGATTCTCCAACTGTACGTGGGTCTCAGGGATCAAACTCAGGTTGTCAGGCTTGTCGACAAGCGCCTTTGCCCACTGGGCCATCTCACTGGCCTAGAAACTACCTCTAATCTTGGATTCTCAACTTTTCCTAGGCCAGTCACACTATAGTGTATGTTCCGATGCTGCAAGTCTAGATGTACAAGCAGCCTGTGCTGTGCTGCCAGTAGGGCAGGGGTCATTGTTGCCTCTCTGTTCTCTATTTCCAGCTCACAGTGTGCTTACAAGACTGTGACTGCTGTCTTTTCAGGACATTTACAAGAGCATTGGATGCTGCCTTGACAGAACAAACCTGAGCAGGGCTCAGTGAATGTGGGAAGCTAGGTGGTTACTCAGACCATCCAGGTTAGAAATCCCTGGACCAGAGTGCTGCTGGTTTGATGGTAAGGAATGGCCAGATTCTACATGACTTTGAAAAATAATTTAAAAGTACATTTTATGTATTTCATATGTACATGTCCTCATATGCATATGCGGAGATCAGAGGACAACTTGTAGGATTTGATTCTTTCTACCACATGGGGCCTGGACTGGAAGGAACTCAGACTACCAGGGCTTGGCAGCAAGTACTTTCACCTGCTGAGCCATCTTGATGGGCCTCTGGAAACCTTCTGAGAATTGAGTTTCAAACCGAGGGAATGGATGTGAACTATGAGTTAAAACATAAGACGCTGGACTTGTTGAAGAGATTGGAAGAATGGGCTGTCATTATTTGGAGTTTCTGGAGGAGAAGTGGGCTGTTGTCGTAAGTTTCAGATGTTCGTTAGATAGCCGAGTGTGTTTGGATGTCCAGCTGTCCACAGGCTGCTTGGTGATCAGTTTAGAAGAGATCTGGACTTCAGACAAACCCTGACGAGCATTAGCGTATAGGCCACTGGAGCAGGAGTCCTGGGCATGCTCACATGTGAGGATCTGCCCACAGAGCCATCTCTCCAGCCCCTTGTTTTCCCGGTGTATGCAGCTGTGAGAGTCCCCCACGGCCAGTTCCCCCACTAACAGTGCACGAAGAGTCACGCCTTCAGGCATTGGTATGCATCTTACCATGGCTCAGAGGCTCCTTGTGGGATCAAG
Organism: Grammomys surdaster; assembly: GCF_004785775.1. NCBI lineage: Eukaryota > Metazoa > Chordata > Mammalia > Rodentia > Muridae > Grammomys > Grammomys surdaster. The sequence continues at coordinate 2,737,516 of NW_021604703.1, read as the reverse complement.
CTCCCACTGCCCACTGTGGTAGCTGGTTTACCAGTTGGCTCTCACCCTGGCTGACTGCTTCCATCTGAAGCCAGTTCAGGCTCTGCTTCTGGAACACAAACTAAGAGGCTAAATTCTAAAGCTATGAGGCTCAAAATCAGGGAATGAATGAGTGCAGATGAAAAGTGCAGACAGGCTGGAGCCTGCAACAGCAGGTCTAGGAAACATAGCAAAGGACAGCTCATGGGGACCCTTGAGCTTATCCAGGGCTGGGTGGCCAGGAGACTGTGAGCATGGAGGACAGGCAGCACAGCTAGGAGCTATGGCAATGCACCATGGGATACACACTCTGAAGGGGGAAGAAAAGGCACAAGGAAAACAAAACAAAAACAAAACAAACAAAGGGTGGGAAGATGTTAGACTCAATGGGATAAACCCAGCAGCATCCAGGACTGCTGGGGTTTACACTGAGGTGGTTAGCTCCAGTGCTAGCCTCCTCCTGGGGTAGAACAGGGCTTTGAGACTGGGTGTCATCACTACCTGGATACTGAAATCACACATGATTATAAAGCTAGTTTAGAGTGATTTAATTGGAAGCTAAAATCTTCAGTGACCATCAGGGTGTGCCCTTTTTTGTTTGTTCATTTATTTTTTTGTTTGTTGTCAACTTTGCACAAACTGGAGTCACCTGGAACCTGGAGGGAGCCTCAGTGGAGGAATTGCCTCCATCTGATTGGCCTATGGGACATTTATCTTGATGACTAATATGGTAAAGTCCAGCCCACTATAGGTGGGGCCACCACTGGGCAGGTGGTCCTAGGCAGTATGAGAAAGCAAACTGAGCAAGCCAGGAGTTAGCACTAACTCCGCCACCGTGTCTGTTTAGGTCTTGCCTTGAGCTCCTCCTCCAGCTTCCCTTGATGATGGACAGTGATGTGGAAGAGTAAGCCAAAACCCCCTCCCTTCCTCAAGTTGCTTTTGGTTGGTGTTTTATCACAGAAGTAGAAAAGCAAGCTAAAACAGAGGTTGGTACTGATGGCACAGTATTGCTGTGACAGAAGTGACCGTGTTGTCTGGAGGACTGTGGTGGCATTTGGAACTCTGGGACAGAAAAGTCATTGAGTGTGCAGAGCCTAGAGGGTTAAAAGCTTGGAATATGGAAATGTCAAGAGGTGTATATGGTAGAGACCTGGCTTGTAAAGTCTCAGGAGGAAGCAAAGACTATTGGGGCTGTTCGTGTAATACTGTGAATTAAGAATCTGTTGGAACATCTTCTGGAGGCTATATCTCAAGCTGGCAAACACATCTGGTAATGGATAAGAGACTCTCACATGATATTGGTTTTGAAGGCATGAAGGGATAATGGAGAGATGCTGAGATGTGGCCTTATGTTGATAAGTTAAGAGTACCTGCCCAGAGGCCTGGTGGTCATGTGTGAAGGTGTGGCCTCGGTCGCAGATGGGAGACTCCAGCACACTGGAGATGCCAAGACTGTGGAACTTTAAAAAAGTTAGACTGAGTTATATTGTGATATTATTGAGAGGTCTTAGGAATAAAAAAGGAAAAGTTCATAGCTTAATAGTGTTAATTGACACGGTTTATTGTGCTGGCTGGTTTGTGTGTGTGTGTGTGTGTGTGTGTGCTTCCAATACAACCCAGAGTTGTCTAGGAAGAGAGACCCTCATCTGAGGAACCGCCTCCAATAGACTGGCCTGTGGGCAAGACTGCGAGGCATTTTCTTTTTCTTTTTTTTTCTTTTGGTTTTTCCAGACAGGGTTTTTCTGTGTAGTCCTGGCTGTCCTGGAACTCACTCCGTAGACCAGGCTGGCCTCAAACTCAGAAATCTGCCTGCCTCTGCCTCCGAAGTGCTAGGATTAAAGGCGTGCCACCACTGCCCGGCAAGGCATTTTCTTGATTGGTGATTGATGCTCAAGAATCCAGCTCACTGTGGGTGGTACCATCCTTGGCAGAGAGGCCTGAGTTGTGTAAAAAAGTAAACTGAGAAAGCCATGGGCGAAAACCAGTAAGTAGTGTTCATTCTTCCAGGGCCTCTGCCTTAGTTCCTGCTTCTGTACCAGCTGTGATTAGGAAGGTTAAGTCAAATAACCCTTCCTTCCCCAAGTTGGTTTTGGTCAGTGTTTTATCACAGCCATAAAGGGAACTAGGACTGAGGGTGTGAGCAAGTGAAAGCCGAGGAGGCTAAGGAATACTGTAGAGGAACCAGACTGGTGACTGAGGGCTTCTGTGTGCTGATGCTCAGCTGGCACTGACTGCTGTTTGGGTTTATAAATACGAAAACACTGGTCCTCTGGAACAACCCTACAACACAAGAACAATTTCCTTTCACAGGTGGGTGACAGAGGCCAGAGGGTGACTATTTTCCCCAGGGCCGCTCAGCCAACAAGCAGTGGCATTGGGATTTAGGCCCAGGTAGTCTCCCACATGTGGGGAAGAACAGCATGGGTGAAGAATACCTAAAAGTAGTGACTAGAAAGGCTCCTCCCACTTCAGAGCTTGCCAGATGGGGGTTGAGTGAAACCTCTCACAGCAGCTGTAAGGGATGCTGTGTCCTGTGTGTCCAGTAGATCTGAGACTGGGGGTGCTGCTCTCATTTCATACTTTGCTTGTTCTCTTTTCTTTCTTTTCGTTCCTATAGCCCGGGCTGTCCTGGAACTATGTAGACCAGGCTGACCTCAGAGACCTGGCTGCCTCTGCCTCCTGAGCACTGGGATTTAAGGGTGTGCATCACATCTGGCTATTGCCTTTTTCCCATCACTATGGCCAGGCCTCTATAGCTTACTGCAAGATGCTACCTGACATATGTGTTCTATTACATGGCTTAAAGGCTGTTGCCTTTAAGTTCTGACTCCATGACAAAAAAATATTTGTTAGGTATTTGCCCAGTGGATCTGTATTCAGCGTTACTGTGGTGGTTAATGGGTAGGCTTTTCTGGACCCTCTTGTGTTCTTGGGATAGACAGTCTGGCCGTTGATTAGTCTAACTGGAGTCAATATGCTCTTCTGGAATTCAGTGATTTTTTTTTTAAGATTCATTTATTTTATGTATATGAGTAGACTGTTGTTGTCTTCAGACATACTAGAAGAGGGCATCGGATCCCATTACAGATGGTTGTGAGCCACCATGTGGTTGCTGGGAACTGAACTCAGGTCCTCTGGCAGAGCAGTCAGTGCTCTTAACCGCTGAGCCATCTTTCCAGCCCAGTGATTTTTTTTTTCCCCTGTAAGAATGGTCCCTCTGTTCTTTCCTTCAATGTTACAGAGTTGGAGGAACAGAGAGGTCCCAGAGAGAGTTGTGGCCCTGCTGTGTGGCCCTCTTGGGTGAGAATTGGGACCCTGTTTTCTCAACCAGGCCTGAAGTCTAAGTCCAGGTGTCATCAGGACCATTCCTTCTGTGAGCTCTGAGGGACAAATGTTTGTCCTTTTTGGCTTCTAGTAGCTGCCTATCTGTGTCACTGAGCTTGGAACCCTTTCTCATTTCCAAGCACACTGCACTATTCTCTCCACATCCCACTTTCCCTCCACCATCTTATTAGGATGCTTAAAATGACACCCAGGCCCTTCCTGGGACAATGTCTCTAAGTTAAGATAGTTAGCTTTCGTCACCGCTGCAGAGAATCCTTTACCATGTAAGGAAGCTCAGTTGTAATGGCAATCTGGGTATCATGGGGCTGAACAGATCCTGAGAACTGTATGAGAAAGGCAGTCTAGCCTTCAGCTTGTTAAATGTAGGCCCCAACTCCAGAGCATGAGGGTCACCAAAGCTTCAAAATCCAGTGTCTTACTGAGCCAAGGTTTTTCCAGCAGTGTCCCAACAATGCAGGGTTCAACTTCACTTCAGGCCTGGCTGTGGACATGGCACGTACACTTCATACTAGGCACAGCTGTAGCACACACCAATGCTGCATAAACTACTCTGTCTCAAGTTCAAGACTGCTTGCTCTATGTAATACATTAGTGTTCCTGCTCTACATACTTGCACTTTTAGAAGCATGTGGTTGAATTATAGAAAATAAAGATGTTTCTGCCATCATCCTTCAGAATAGTTGATACTTCTGAAGTCTCCCACCATTTCCAGGGATTCTCTCTGCCATCCTGCTTGAGATGTAAGCTCTTAGCTGTTCCTACTGCCTTTGTTCCAAAATCAAGACTCTAACCTCCTGGAGTTTTGCTTTCTTCTTGAGTTGCCTTTATCCTGGTGTTCTATCATAATAGAAAGAAATAAGGGCTGGAGAGATGGCTCAGTGGTTAAGAGCACTGACTGCACTTCCAGAGGTCCTGAGTTCAAATCCCAGCAACCACATGGTGGCTCACAACCATCTGTAATGAGATCTGATGCCCTCTTCTGGTGTGTCTGAAGACAGCTACAGTGTATTCATATATAATAAATAAATAAATCTTAAAAAAAAAAATAAGGTAGCAAATATCAAATTAATTGGCTTTGGCTGTGCTGTGTTGGAAGACTTGTTTTAAAATTTCTGAGTGTTCATACTGGAATCAATATTTGGGGCCCAGTCAGTAGAGTGGTTACCTGTCATGTATGAAACCTTGGGTTTAACTCTCAGCATTACATAAACCAGGCATAGAAGTACATGCCTGTAATCCAAGCACTTGGGGGGCAGAGGATCAGAAGCTCACAGCCAGCTTGGGCTGAGGACTTTTCTCACAGAGTAAATAAATTTTGGTTTGGCAGTGACAGAATTTCCAAAAACTTTTAAGATTGCCATAAACCTCCCTTACCATTTGCATAGTTGTGAAACGTTTTGGTTTTTTGAGACAAGGTCTTGCTATGTACACAAGGCTGGCCTTGGCTCACAAAGATCCACCTGCCTCTACTGGGATATCTACCTGGGCTACGTGAAGCAACCTTCAAACTGATTACAAAATCAAACTACTAATCAACTCTGAAAAACGTTTAAGATGTTTTATATCCTCCGGAAGTATCAAATATTCTATGAAGGTTAACTCTGTATGTAAAACAAGCATGTCCATGCCACAAGTACACAAATATTTGCTTTTTTCTTTAATAAATCATAACATTGTATATATACCAAAGAATTATTTTAAAGTAACTTTTCTTTTTCTTTTTTCTTTTTTGAGACAGGGTTTCTCTGTGTAGCCCTGGCTGTCCTGGAACTCACTCTGTAGACCAGGCTGGCCTCGAACTCAGAAATCCCCCTGCCTCTGCCTCCCAAGTGCTGGGATTAAAGGCGTGTGCCACCACCGCCCGGCTAAAGTAACTTTTCTTATGATCTATTTTCAGTATGCCATTTGATTTACATGTTTTTATATTCCCGAAGGAAAAGGATAGGGAAAAAAGACCTTTGTTCTAGAGCTGATGCTCATCAGATCTGCAGATGGCACAGAACAGGCCTGACCAACTCTGAGTGATAGAACTGCTAGTGGAATCTGCAAGCATGTGATTTAGATGTGCCGTCTGCACAGGCGGCTTCGGCTGGCAATGCCATGGAAATGTGTACTGGACTTCAACAGGCTTGGCCTCTGGAGAAAGAATGTGGTTTGCCTTGCAGGTCTGTGCATGGGGGCAGGCGCCAGCTATGGGGAGTCTCCTTGCCACCCACATGGGAACCTGCTATTCAGAGTAACTGGGGTTTATGGCCAGGCCAAGTAGATACACATGACAGACACAGAAGAGAGTGACAGGCTTCTGCATGATGGGTGATCAGGTCAGAATTGGGAAATTCCTCTCTAATAAGTAGGCAGGATAACTATGTGGCAGGGCTGCATGGGGAGGGAACTGGGTATTCCACTAAGTGATCACCGACGGCTTCTGTCACTCTGCCAGCCTCTGTTCAACGACTATAGTTTCAGGGGAGAGCTAGGCTCAGACAGAGAGGTTGTGTGCATGGATTCATGTTATAGCAGGGCCACTTCTAAATATCACTCTAAGCTTCAGAGAAAATAGTAACATTTTTAAATGCCCACCCCTCCTGTCAGCACTGCTCCCAAGAGCATTGTTTATCTGGATGACATTCAGTTGACAGGAAATGAAGGGCTGAGCAGAGCTGGGAGGTCGCTAGGCCTGTGGGAACTGTGTTCAGTCTTCTCTCAGGGCAGCCTCACGATCTTAGGAACTCTCAAACCTGCCACATGGTTCCCTTCACACAATCCACATCCCTCCCAAAACAAGTTAGTGCACATAAGCGCCCAGGGAGTTAATGCTGCACTTGACAATCTCTGAGCACTGGTCGATGTTCTTCTTCACCCTGTAGAATTTCTCCACATACTCAGATCGCCCTAAGAGCTCCACAAAATCTTCATCATGAGTGATTACCAGAAGCTGGAAGTTGCGCTGCTGCGAGCGACTTTTTATGATCCTGAAACAATACATTGAGACGGTTTTTCACTAATGGACATAGATTTGGAAAAGCCACCAGAAATCCTGAAATACAAGAACAGCTGGGTGGCAACCAGGCTTTTCCTGGGCCATGTGTGACAGGGCCTTTGGCTGCCCTGAAGGATAATGGAGGAGGGCTGAGGCCTTCAACCTAGATAGCTAAGAGTCCTACCTCCTCCCCACTCAGTGGGATGCACAGTTTCCTTCCCCACCCGTCTATCTGGCTAAGAACTAGGTTAAGAATTTGGACTCGTTTCCCAAGATCCTCAGTTGCTATTGATGCAGGGGAAAGTCTTCTAGGAAAACCTAAAACATCAACAAGAGCCCAGCTTGCTCCTCTGCCCAGACTCTCCCAGACTTCTCTGAAAGTCTAAAAGTAACTCAGGCAGACAACAAGCAGGGAGGGAAATGACACTGCCTTCTGAGGAGCTGGGTCTACCTAGAATTCTGCCTCCTCAGTCACCAGATGCATCAGTGCTGTGACACACAGGGCCTGAGTGGGTGTACGGGGACATTTTTGCTCATCAGCAGCATGGTGAGGTATCAGCTATGAGGGAGACGCAACGAGAGTTTTAACCCAAACTTGTTTATCACTTTCCCAGGACTGGATGCACTTCATGTTTCAATCCCACAACCCCCTCCTCCTTGCTGGTCCCAGGATGATCAAGAACTGGCTGGAGGACACCAGTGCCATCAGCATCCTGGAGCCAGGGCTGCACGATACAAGCCGCCCTCCCTGGAGGCTTGCTGCCATGAGTGAACAGGTCCACACGAGTACGACTTAGCCTCTGCACCGCCCAATTACCAGTACTCTTCTTCCATAAAGCTCTAAGTGTCTGGCCGTGACAGTGACTCCTGTGCTTGACATGAAGGATTCACAGGAAATACAGACAGAGCCCTCACTTGCTCTATGCACACTTGGGGAGAGGCAAGATATGTCCGTGTCTCAATACTCTCGTTCCTTTTACTTCATGTCCATTGGTGTTCTAACTGCATCTCCATCTGTGTGAGGATATCAGAGCCTCTGAAGCTGCAGTTGTACACAGTTGTGAGCTGCCATGTTTGTGTGCATTGTAAATTGAATGCAGGCCCTCTGGAAGAACAGTCTGTGTTCTTAACCACTGAGCCACCCCTCCGGCCTTACAAGTTCTTTTTCAAGAGAATCTGGAGAATTATTATTGAAAGGCAAAGTGCATAGCCTGGCCCCAAGTGTATTCTTTTTGATTTGGAGGGTTTTATATTTGTTTGTTTTCTGAGCCTGGCCTAGAATTTGCTATGTGGCCAAGGCTGGCCTTGAACTCAGTCAGTAACCAGCCTGCCTCTGCCTCCAAGTCCTGGGATACAAGGTAAGAACCACCACACCCAGCTCTGCTATTGGCATTTTTAAAAAACATTACGACCTGCCCCTAAACTTGAAATACTTACTCAACCAAAGCATGTGCAAGAGATTCAATGTTTTCTCTGTCAAGATTTGTTGTAGGCTCATCCAAGGCAAGGATGCCACAGTTCAGACAGAAGGTTTCAGCCAGTGCCAGGCGGATGATGAGAGAGGCTAGCACCTGGAGAAAAGTTGCAGAACAGATGTTTTCAGAAGGGCATGGTGGATGAACTGAGTGTAGTGGTGCACACCTTTTATCCCAGCACTCAGGAGGCAAAGGCAGGGGGATCTCTGAGTTTTAGGTCAACTCAAGCTATGTAAGCCTTGTCTCCAAAACCAAAAAAGGGTAGGAAAAGGTGGGAAATGTCACAGGTCGCTGATGTCAGGGACAGTTCAATGAAGACACAGCTTTTCTGGAAGGTGGACCATTAACCACATTTCTCAGCCTATCATTTCTGCTGAAATAAAACACTGAGAAACAGTCCTGTAAGCATCCCAGATTTACTAAAACCTGGCATCACAGGCTAAGGGTAGATGCATACAATTTATCAGCAGTTGATAATTTTAAGAGAAGTCTTAAGAGTCACCTCCACTTCACTACATAGAACAGACTGGCATCAAACTTAGAGATCTGCCTGCTTATGCAGATCATCCTATGCAGACATCTTTAAGTCTCTAGAATTCTCTGGTCCAAAAGAGAAACCAAGTCGTGTGCACTAAATTGCACCCAGGTGTCTGCTTGTGTAACTGTGTCAATGAGGGAAAAAAAAATTGTAGGTTAAAGGTACCCGAGCGTGGCTCTATCTGTACTTATCTGCAGAGAGCCTACTGGATATATTCACGGTTATTAAAATTCAAACCCTCAGATTCAGCCCCAGCCCTCCCAGGGTTGAGGGGATACAGCAAGGGACCCAGACTGTTCTGGGCAGAGCACAGTGCTCTTGTTTGAGCTCTAACCTCCCTGCCTGCTGAGTGCACTCCTTCCCTCTGACTCCCCGAGCAGGTCAGCAGACTGCAGGAGCTTACTGTCCCTTTGAGGGGCAGACACTTCCTTCCTGCCTTTGAACCCTTCTCCTGCCCATCTACCACTACTCACTTACATGCACGCTGGTGTTGGGCCACAGCCACCAGACCATCTGTCTGACACCTCTCCTTATACCAGGAAGCAAGCACTGCCAGTTTTCACAATTTAAGAGCAGCTATAGGAAACTGACTTTTGTTCGCAGACCATATTTCAGACTCATTTATAATGAACATTAGACATCACCAAACAAAGCAAATAGAGATTCTGTTTATAGATCACAACTTAGTCATTTCTTCGGACTATGATTGTGACCGTAACCTGCATTTGCCAGAAATTGGTGTTAGCTGTCTGGACTGGCAATAACTGGGATAATTATGCCAATAATGTGACACCCTTTCCTAAGCCTGTGAAGTTTTATGAAAATCCGCTTTAATCTGCAAACTCAGAATCTACCCGGTATGGTTAACAGAGACCAGACATTCATGACCTCCCTGTGCTCCTGGGATGCAGAGCTCATGCTTCAGCCTCACTGAAACATCATTTCTCATCCTGATTCCCCGTATTCCAAACCTACCTACTGCCCTTCCTCCAGGGGCCTCATGGAGGCCCACCGAGTCCTATTTATGTAGTAAGGGGTATCAAGTCCCTATGATACCAAAGCTATGACAGCAGCTGTCTATTCTACGGTCTGAGGCCCAGCCCAAAGCTATGCTGGGGTAACGGAGCTTAAGGCCTAGGTAGGGGCTACAGTCTCAGCAACACAGATTAGAATGCCTCGTCTGGTTCAGTTTGGACTCTAGTGTGCAGTATTATTTGTTCATTTGAATATGGTCTTGTGTAGCCCAGGCTGGGCTGAAACTCACTCTGTAGTCAAGGATGACTTTGAACTTCTGATTCTCTTGTCTCTACTTCCATAGTGCTGGGATTATAGCCAAGTTTAGATAGTGGTGAGGTCAGCCCAAAGCCTGGGCAAGCACTCTACCAACTGAGCCACATCCCTCCCCCACCTGTGTCATTTATGATTGGCGGTACAATTACTATGAATTCTGAGGCGTCCCTGCCCGTGGTTACACCAGAATGCATCTTTGGGCCATGAAGCAGTGACCTCTTGAGGAGCACTGTGAAGTGAAATGGGTTTGAGTAACCTTGACTCTTTTCCTGTTACATATATTTATGTATCTGAGTCTTCTGTCTTCCTGTCCGTCTGCATGACAGTGAGGGCATCAGATTCCACTACAGAAGGTTGTGAACCACCATTTGAACTCAGGAATTGAACTCAGGACCTCTAAAAAAGAACAGCCAGTGCTCTTAACCACTGACCCATCTTTCCAGCCCTTTGACCCTTTTTCGTATAAGTTATCTTAGAGTGCTACAGGGCATGTTAGCTGGCACCAGGACGTGCACTGATGGCAGCCATGTCTGCTTCACAAGGTGGCAAGGACACTGTAGGAGTTTCTCATTCATTTGACAGCCCTCTTAGGGTTTCTGCAACATCAGGGCCGTCTTTCAGGCTAAGCCAGCTCCCTAGATTGCTGATACCTGCCTTCTGTCCAGCACTGCATCGTCCGCGCATGTCCAAAGCTGTGTCCCCCTTCAGCATCACCACTCGGTAGTTGTAATTCCGCCTTTTATCAGAAGCCGATACATTCTCATCAGCATCAGATCGAATTTCTATGTATTCAATATCTGAGACAGAAAGCAGAGTATTTTAGAGAACCACACTACACCTCTGTCACTTATGCACACTGTCATGGAAGCCTGGACACTAGTGCGTCTCATGTCCTTAGAAGCACTGGCTGCCTTGCAAACTCTGGCCAGGAAGACTCAGGGTCACGTGGTCTGCCAAGATACAGCCGGGATGGCCCACCCCCAGCCTGGGCCAGCTCTTTCTCAGAGTTTCCTTTGGGTACTTTTCTTATCACACTTGGGCCTATCCCTATCTGCGCTTTCACAGAACCCATTATGTCATCAGCTAACTGTGTCTGCTGCAGCTAATATGAGTCCCACAGGGCTCTGGAAGAGAAACTTTGCATTTTCTTTTTGTTGTAAGATGTTGCAAAGATAAGAATTCTTAGAAATCTCTCAAAGACATGCTCAGGAAGGGGTTTGAGAAGGCGATGCTGGCAACTAAGGTCATACAGGAGAGGTTGTGGATAGAGCTTTGGGACAAGCACCTGGGACACACCATGTTAGTTACCTTGTCCACGATAGGTACTCCGCCAAAGATCACGAATAATTTTGTTGATTTCTTCCATTTTCATACTGTGAAATTTCATTATTGCTCTGGAAAAAGGGAGCCAGTTTTACTTAATACAATATGTACTATTTATATGAAAGACATAACTATGTAGTAGTATATGCTTAATTATTATGAACATATATAATATACACTAATAATGATAATAAAAATAATGTCACTGCCCTAGTAGTGACAATTACAAAAGTAGACTATGGAAAGGCCTAGGAAAAAAATTAAACAGGACCAAGCAGTGCCATTTCCCTGGTACTGGGAACTACCAGGAGTATGCCAGGACCCAAGTTTTCACACATCTCTGTCTTTTCCTCTGGAATCCAAGGAATTCTTTAAGTACTCAGAGACTGCAAGGGTTGAGTGTGGTGGTACATACTTTGAATCCTGTACTCAAACAGAGGCCAGCCTGGTCTACATAGTAAATTCCCCAAAGCTATACAATTAGACCCTGTCTAAAAATAAATCCCAAAAAACTTTTAGAAAATAAAACTTTAACAGACTTCTTTTCTAGGCCCAAAGATCACAATGGAGAGGGGGTGGGGGGCAGCCTCACCAGTACCGGCAGGAGGTACCGGCCATTCTAGAATTTTTTGTTTTATTTTTCTTTGAGACAGGGTCTCTACAGGCTGTCCTCTAGACCAAGCTGGCCTTGCACTCAGAGATCCACCTGATTCTGCCTCCTGAGTGCTGGGACTAAAGGTGTGTGCCACCATGTACCATGGCCAGGTTTTTCTAGAATTATTAAGGTTTATCAAATCTAGCCCCTAATACTCTTTTATTTCTCATATCTGTGAATTTTTACCAACCTGAAGGCATCTCTGGCTCAAAAGGAGGCCTTGACTTAGAAGCCTGAGTCTTTAGTCAGTCACAAGGCCTAGTACTAGTGTGCACTGACCTCCACAGGCTGCCCTTACTTCCAATTCTAGACACTGAAAGAAGAAATGCTTGTGAAAGACAAGGCTTCCTGTTAAACTTGAACACCATGCCTGCCCTAGCTACCTCAGATCTCAGGAGACAGGGCTAACAAAGTCACTCCCGTGGTAAGAAGGCAAGTTTCACAGCTATCACCATGCAAAGGATGTGAGCGGACTCTCTTCCATTTGCAGGCCTCTTATCTGATATATACAAAAAAAGAAACTAAACGTAATGCCGCTGCCTCTGTACAATCATTCCGTGATCTTCTGATCACCAGCCAAAGAGAAAGAAATGACTCAACATAAATACGTCTAAGTATCAGATGCAGGGCTGCGGAAGCAGCGAGCCCGGAGAAGCCTCTCTGCTTCACCAGGTCTCCATTTTCTAACTCACGCTCATCTCTGCCGAACATTTTATGCTTCTTTCATAAAGAGTAGACAAACCAGCTATTATTTTCTTAAAAAGAGAAAATTTTAACAAAAAAATACTTCACCGAATGTTCTGGGAACCAATCATATGTGAAGACTACTTTTCCAAAGCTTTATACGCTAGGATCCTAATTTTATGAATGACCTTTTAAAATGTTATTTTTTCCCCTCTGATTGGTAACTAACATAAATAAGCATACGAATGGAGAACAAACACCAGGCAGGGCAGACAACCAGAGCAGTGGGAGAGAGGGAGCTTCAGTATAGCCAAGCAGCCCACTCAGGGTGTCACAGAAATGACTGCTACTGTTGGCTGGCCTGGCCGCTGAAGGTTGGTCTCTCTGGGAGTTAACAGTACAGTGGGCAACCATGGGGATGACAAAGGTGACCGCAGTAGGCCATCTAAAGAAGCCGCTGATGTGAGTGGTCACCAATAAGCTTCCCCTTCTGAAAGACAAGCCATGTTCCAAGTCACAGAGCATCTTTCCAATCTCCAATCACTACAAAAATTTGCCCAGGATACAGAAAGTGGCTAGTTGTTTGTTTGTCTGTTTTTAAGGTAGTGAACAGACAAGAAGAGTATTATCAAATCTTCAAAGCGTGCCTACCCTCTGGGTATACAAAGTAGTATACAGCAAGAAGAAACTGAAAAGAGCAAACACCTTTGGGCTTGTTTTGCCTATGATGAGAGAAGTAAGTATCCTAAATGTGTTTAGTCATAAGTGCACTGAACAGAACTCATGACTGTGGAGACTTTCCTGCTGTGCATGGAAACCAGGGTAAGCACATCTTAGGCATCTACGTCCCCCAGCCCCCCAATCTCAGCTTACTGAGTGTTCTTCATCCCTAGAAAGCAAGAACAGCACAACAGGAAGAAAGCTGTCCAAGGTGACACTGCATACCAGACTTAAGAAAAACTGATGAGCCAGTGACTATAAAAGGAACATCTGCTGCACTAGCACAGAGTTTTGATAAAACACTCAAGGAAATGATAAATGGAAGAAAATATCTTTCTTTCACAAAATGTCTCAGGCATCTATAGCAACAGCAAAAACAATCTAACACAGACACAGCACTTTTCCCACAATAATCAGGAGAGGTGCTGTAGCTTGTAAGACACCAAAGAGAAAGGAGTAAAGTTAAGCAGAAATGAGCCTAGGTATGGGGGTACAGGCCTTTAATCCCAACACTTGGGAGGCTGAAACAGGCAAATCTTTGTAAGTTCCTGGCTAGCCTGGTCTACATAATGAGTTCCAGGACAGTCAGAGCCACACAGATAGTGACATCCTGTTACTATCTAGTGTCTAACACTGTTAGGAAAGACAATGGTGGGGTTGGGTGGGTCCAACAGCTAGAGAGATGAGTCAGTCAGCAAAGGACTTACAGCAACAGCCCTAATTCAGAACCCAGAACCCGTGTAAAAGGCCAGGTATGGTGGGGCCTATCACCAGGGAGATGAATACAGGAGGACCTCAAGCTCACTGACCATCTGAGTGATGAGCCCCAGAAACCCTCTTCCATAGAGAGAAGATGTATCAAAAAAAAAAAAAGAAAAAAGAAAAAAAAAGAACTACTGAATATGTGATCTCTCTCTCTCTCTCTCTCTCTCTCTCTCTCTCTCTCTCTCTCTCTCTCTCTCTCTCCAGTTAAAGTAACCAGTGTAGTGGCACACACCTGCTACTCAAGGCTGGTCAGGAAGATTACTGGAGAATAACCAGAAGGAAGGCATTTTTGTAATCCTTTGATTGAGAAGCTCTGACTAAGGTACAAAACTATGAAGATATAAACTAAGTCATCAATGATGTCATGAACAAAGTTAAAGGACAAATGATGAACTTAAAATTAAAGAGAAGGGGCAATTTTTTTCCTTTTTTTAAATTGGATATTTTATTTATTTACAATACAGATGTCATTCCCTTTTCCCATTTCCCCTCCCTAGAACCCCCTGTCCTATATCCCTTCTTCCTTTATGCTTTTATACCATTTTGATTACATGTATGTATTAAGGTCAGTTCTAGGTTGAGGCTCTAGCAATACAATAGATGCAAATAGTCAAGGAACAAGCAATACAATAAACACAAATAGTCAAAGAAAAAGCAAGGCATTAAACCCAATTACGTGAACACTCCCGTGATCACTGTTTCTAAAGGCTTATCAGGATGACCAAAGTATCTGAGCCTACTTCCTTTCCCTAGCCCAAAGTCATTTTCATGTCTGAAGCCTACTTCCTTGTTCTAGCCTAAAATTTAGATTCCTGTCTGAAATTTGTTTTAGCCTAATATTTAGATTCCTGCCTGAGATTACTTCTTTGTTGTAGCCTAATGTCAGATTCCTGCCTGAAGCCTACTTCCTTGTCCTTGGCCAATGTTATATTCCTGCCAAGCAGCCCATTTCCTTGTCCTTGACCCATGTCAGATTCTTGCCAAGCAGCCCCAAGGGCTCTCCACTTCTCCCCCTTTTTTATTTCATTAACAAGACTGAGCCTGTCTTAGGTCATTCTAACAAGAATGCCTTCCTTATCCATCATGGAATATGCATGACCAAAAGCAATGCACTTCTCTCTTAGGTTGGTAAGGATCTGTGCAGAATCTTACCTGTCCTTGGCTTTCCAGCCTGTTAAATTAATAACTTTGTCTGGGAACCATTATTAGTTTCAAGTCATGTACTTTGTCTGCCAGCCTGTTGATGTAGTTAGAGACAAGCTTTAACACGATTGGTAGGAACAAAAGTATTCCCAGGACAAGAAGGACTAGCCTGATCAAGCTATATATGCCATTCCTGAGGTTTGACCAAAAATGGAAATACTGACCTCAGGCCATGGATAATTTTATCGGCATTATCTGCAGCATCAAAGCTCAACAGAGCATTCTTTAAATTCATAATCTCACTACGCAAAGTTAACACACCCAGAGAGGTGTTAGGATTATGCCAAATATCCTACAGGTGTCTTTAAACTTTTTTTCTAATTATAATGACAATCATTGTGAATTTCAAAAGTAACACTACTCCAATGATATTTGTCATGACACTTGGGATGGGTCCTAACTCTTGAACCCTGAACCTCCTTCAGATAATCTGAATAGGCTATAGAGTATCATCCGTTGTTCCAGATACCTATATAAATCCTTTTGTATACTCAATAGATTAGTAACATTTTTTTGCTAGATGGTTAACAAAAACAGTTGTCTTAACTCCTTGTCTCAATGCTATTGCAGAAGCAGTGGTGCTAGCAATTAATGAATTTAATGCTGTTATACCAGCAATAATCAAGCCCGCTACCCTCTTGCTTCTGCTTAAAGCTTAACTCACTTCTTCCAGCACTTTCAAGCTTTTTTCAGCAAATCAAGGTTTTCTAATACTCAGGGCAGTGAGACAAAAGCTGGTTGACAGACCCCCATAACAGACATGCCAGGTTTCAACACACTAACACAATTGGAAATTATACAGTTAATGCAACTTATAATAAATACTGTAGAAGAGACAAAACCAATTTTAGCTTGACAATTAAAAGAGCCTTAAAACATGCACTGACCCTTGTTTGAAATCCAGATCCTGTCCCAACTTTATCTCTTGCTATCGTAACATCATAGTGAGCTACAGCTAACTTCTAAATATGTCTCTGACAATGTCAAAGACAAAGATCCAGTCTTCTAAAAGTAGACTGTTATTTCCAATATTGGATTGATTTCTAGACCAGTCATGATTGAGTCCTAATAGCTGGTCACCTTTAAGAAGAATACAAGAGACATTATAATTTCTCTTTTTGATTCTCTATCCCACAAGGTCTAAAAACTTGAGGCAAGGCAGCTTGTCCCATCTGAGATATAGTCAAGCAAAGGTAGGTCAGGAACCTATGTCCAATACAGCTCCCCAGTCACCCTTGTCAGGGCAATCAGCAAGCTCACAAGTCGGCATCATTCTTTGTCTCAGCAACACTATGTCTCATCAGTCTTTTTAAAGTTCCATGGGCCTCTTCCCCAATACCTTGTCCTTGAGGATTATATGAAATCCCCATAATAAATTGTTGACAAAAAGTCTCGACTGCTCGACTGCAATTGCCAGACCCATTATCTGTTTTCTTTTTTTTTTTATTGGATATTTTATTTATTTACCTTTCAATGTTATCCTCTCTCCCATTCCCCCCAAAACCCCTTATCCCATCCCCCTCCTCCTACTTCTATAAGGGTGTGCTCCCACCATCCTCCCATTCCCACCTCCCTGCTCTCGAATTTTCCAACACTAGGGAATCCAAACTTTCAGGGACCAAGGCCCTCCTCTTCCATTGATGCCTGACAAGGCCATCCTCAACTACCTATACAGGTGGAGCCATGAGTCCCTCCCTTTGTGTTCCCAGGCTGGAGATTTAGACCCTGGGAGCTCTAGTTAAGTATTTTGATACTTGAGAAGGGGCAATTTTTTTGTTTGTTTGTTTGTTTTTGTTTTTCGAGACAGGGTTTCTCTGTGTAGGAGAAGGGGCAATTCTAATTAGAGCATTTTCATGCAACAATGGGTCATGGCGACATAGTCATATTTAATACTGCAAGTGGAAATACAGGCTTTATAAATGCTTTTGGCCAGGTGTTGGTGGCGTATATCTTTAATCTCAGAACTTGGGAGGCAGAGGCAGGTTGCTCTCTTTGAGTCTGAGGCCAGCCTGGTCTACAAAGCAAGTTTCAGGGCAGCCAGGGCTATGTAGGGAAACAAAAACAAGAACAAACAAAAAGTGCTTTTGGGAACTAATCTGGTATTAATAAGTTAAAAATGATCATACCCTCTGACCTAGTAGCTTCATTTCTAAGAAGCTATCTTTCTGGTCTATCTGCACAAGTATGTGAAGTCATATATACAGTGGCAGTGGTGGCCAAATTTTAAAGTGTCCTAATGTCACTGGTTCAAATAGGTAAAATCTATTTTATGGATTATACAAACATTAAAACAATGAAACACACATATGAAATGAACATAAAAGAACTTCATGGTTATATAAAAAAAGACTAGAGTGAGTTGGGAGGTGGTGGTTCACATCTTTAATTCCACCTCTTGGGAGGTAAAAGCAGGTGGATCTCTGAGGTCAAGGTCAGTCTGGTCCACAGACTGAGTTTTCAGACAGCTAGGCTAATGCACTGTGAGGGAAGCAGGGTTGACAATGCAGGAGTGCCTTGATGAGTACTGGGCACTGTCACCAAGTACCAAGTGAACCTATGTCTACCCTGACCTGTGTTCTCAGATTTGTAGATATGAAGTATGGAGAACTACAAGTTACCTGTAACACGTGTGGCACAAATAATATGGACTGAAAGGGAGGGGCCAATATATCTATTTGTGAAGGGCTTACAGGAACATTTTAAGGAGGAGAAATGCACAGGAAAACATAGGCATTAAAGGAGCAAACTGTTCAGCATGGTGAGGGGCACCGTGAGCAGAGATGAAATGGGGAAGGCAAGGATGGAGTCTTTCCTATAATGACAACAAGAACCACCTATTAGCCTAGCAGAAAAGCAATGAGACATGTAGGGGTGAGAACACCAGGAGCAAGTAGAGGTGGAGACAGCTACCACAGTAGTAGTTGAACAACTGGGTGGAGTTGATGGAAGGAAAGCCATCCTAAAGCATTGCCATGTAGCAATTGTGTGCAAACTGGAGCTGTCAATGGATTGAATTACATTACTCTGTAGCACTTGTTACAGGTACTTAATAAGTACTGTAAAGAATGACCCAGAGGAACTGAGAATGTGGCTCAGTTGGCAGAGTACTTGCCTACCATGCATGAAACTCTGGTTCAATTGCTGGACAGCATAAAACCTTGAGTTGTGGTGTATGCCTGTAATCCTGGCATTAGGGTGGTAGAAGTAAGACGATTGGGAATTTAAGGCCAGCTTTGGCCACTCAACAAGTCTGGAAGGCCAGCCAGAGTTACAGCACTACACGAAACTATCCCTTAAACAAACGAAAGAATGACCCTAAAAATTTTTGATGTCTCTTGAGGCAACAATTTAAAAGGCATGAGCTTGAGACAGTTGAGGACTAGTTGTTATCTGGCAAGTGCATAGCCCTGCCTGTGGCCTAGAGTGCTGCCTGTGGGCTAAACTAACATTAATGCCTGTAAAGGGGAATGCTTTCCTTGTAAAAATTGGCTCTCAAAGAACATAAGAATTTCTAAGATCGAAGAAAACAGCCATTTATGATTTTATTCAGTCTTATCATTAAATACTCATTAATAGCTTGAAAGAGTGCCTTAAAGACTTCTCTAATACTCCACTGCATTTTGTGAAGATGAATGGTAGTTCTGGTGGCCCTGAGCCTTAGAACGTGATCTGCCAAATGACAAAGATTCCCATCTGGAAGGCAGCATCAGATGGCCAGAAAGTCAGGAAGCCGTGTGCTAATGAAGCTACTGTGAAGGAAGGCATCTCATTCATCCTACAGAACACATCACCAACTGCATTCTCGATGGCAGTGGCATCAACTCAGGCTCACTGTTAACTCCAGCAAAGGCAGCAGATGGTTCAAGCACTGTGCCAGTATGGACACGGTGGGGATGTAAGAAATCTCTCTAACTTTCTTTCTGCTCAGCTTTATTACAGAACTAAAACTGCTCTAAAAAATAATATTTAAAAATAAAATATTAAAAGAAAAACAAAATCAAACCCAGAGGTCTCAATGTAGCGTGCAGAGCTGTTTTAACATATCTCCTCGTTTCCTCACACAGGTACCCTTTAGATGCCAGGGGACTGTACTGTTCAGCAGGGCCTCTTTCCTCTGCTTCCCAGTCAGCTAACTGCCTCCCACGCTTGCTCCTTAGAGGAGAAACATCTGTGAGCCTGAGGTATCCTCTTCAGAAGCACACCTGGCTTCCTGCCTGATGTCACAAATGGAGCAGCGCATCAGGACTTTTGTTGTTACTTTAAAGATCACTTGCCCACCTCAGCATCTGGCCACTAGTATAGATGCACACTTAAGATGCAGCCAGGAGAAAGCAGGTGCTTAAGAGGATAGAACAGCATCATATAAAGAGATCCAAGTTTCCTTCCTAAGACCTGTCCAGCTCTTGCTTCCTTCCCTATTCAAACTATCTAAAGGACTTAAGCCAAGAAGACAAACAATTACTGCAAAATCTGAATTACTGCTCAAAATAGCACATGTAAAAACAAAGGCAAATCCAGCCCCCATGATTTGCCATATCTCAAGCCATCTTGCTGACTAGAAGGATCAAATATATATGGACATTTTTGTAATTATTATTTTAATTTGAAAGCGCAAAAACTAAGTTAATTCAAATCAAGTTTGAAAAAAAGTAGTAAAGATACTTTCAAAGGCATTTTCTGAAATATACTACTTTCATCTTTGTATTTAAAATTGTGACAAACTTTATACATAGGTTGCCAAAAAATAATAAGAACAACAAAAAACCAAAAATGCAAAACTAGTTGTGGTTTATTAGTGTTTTAAAAAACTATTATTATTATGTTTAATTATGTATATAAGTGCATGCATATGTCTTTGTGAGCCTGTATATGAGTGTCGGTGTCCAAGGAGCCCAGAGGCATAGGATCCCCGGGAGCTGAATTTCAGGCAGTTGTGAGTCTCCTGGTGTGAGTGTAGGATCTGAACTCAGAATGCAAATGCAGCATAGGCTCCTAACTGCTGACCCATCTCTCCAGCCCCCATGATTAGCTTTTGAAATACTGACTAATGTTCCTACTGCCCCAGACCTCAGTACCAGGAGACCCTCCTGACTCCTTATATTTGGGTCAGCAGAAGTCCTCTTGCCCAAAGAAATGGTGCTATGAGTACCATGTTCTACACAAAATAGGATTTCTTCTTGCTGAACTCAGAATCCTTAATTTGGCAAATTTAAATGACTTTTTCCCCAAGTTAAAGCTCTTATGACTTGCCAGGTGGTGGTGGCAGCACACGCCTTTAATCTCAGCACTTGGGAGGCAGAGACAGGCAGATCTCAGTGACTTTGAGGCCAGACTAGTCTACAGATTGAGTTCCAGGACTGCCAGGAATACACACAGAAACCCTGTTTCAAAAAGAAAACAAAAACCAACCAACCAAACAAACAAAAAATCCATTATGTCTTTATTAAACTTATTTTCTTTAGCCAGCCTCCTAAATATCAGCTTTTAACACTAAGCAATGGTTCAACCATTATTACAAGATAAACATTTGCTTAAAATAACAACCCTGCAGTAGACATG
The DNA here is from genome assembly GCF_004785775.1 of Grammomys surdaster. NCBI lineage: Eukaryota > Metazoa > Chordata > Mammalia > Rodentia > Muridae > Grammomys > Grammomys surdaster. The sequence continues at coordinate 2,716,961 of NW_021604703.1, read as the reverse complement.
AAATGCTACTGGCTATCTTGGGTTTATAATCAGTTTCCTACAGGATGCTACCATAGGAAACTAAAATGCATCGGTGGTCAGCACAGTATGAGTCCTGAATAAAGTTCTCCACCGCAGCTCCCCTAGAAGGTAGGGACATAGGCTTTTAACAGCCTGGCAGAGACCTGGCTGCCTCAGATACAAAGTTGTGGGAGTTGCATGTTTCCCAAGTCTCAGAAGCAGTATGATGTAACACATGTTTCACATCTGGGAAACAAAATATTGGAGAGCATTTTGGGCAAGTGACATATTTCAATTTTGTTTAAACTGTAGCTGTGTGTAGGGTTGTGCGTCCTAACCATGTTCCATTCTCAGCCAGGGTTTCTGCCAATGCTTCTGCTTACTGCTGTTTTAGATTACTAATAACAGATGCTAATCAGCTCTTCTCGAAAATGCACTGTTAATTTCCTGTGTTACCTTAAATAGACTGCTGTGCAACAGTGACACTAACAGTATGCTTTACTCTAAGACACCAAACAATGAGGGGAATTTTAGACTTTTTTTTTCAAGGAGAGAAGGCAAATTTTGGGAACACATACGAATCTTAAGACACCACTGTTTGCAGAAGAAATCCCACAGAGTCCATTTGAAGGAAATTTACTGCTATTTTTCTTCTTATTTAGAAGAATGCATCTGATTAGTAGATAAGATATCTCACTGAACAGTGTGACAGTGCTCCTAAGTGAGCTAAATTTCTGAAAAGCACCCCTGCATCTCCTCACCTCAGCCCACTCCTGGCTGGCTCCAGAGAGCTCCCAGCCCCTCCTTGCTTACTCAGTGTGATACCTCATGTTCCTCTGTGGAAATGCCCTTCCTTCCCCAGGCCAGACAGCCTGGTGATATCAAGGCATTCCCCTGGCCGACTAGGCAGGTTAGGGAAAGGACAGGTTATGGCAGTCTTTTATGACTTCTTTAATGCACATGGAAGCATGCAGTGCCTTACTGAGTGACAGCAGGAGGGCTTCTGGACATAGTATTCTATGTTACACAGAAACACAGAGCCAGGTATCATAAACGAAGACTGGATTCACAGCAGACCTTTAAATGCAGCAACCAACCTCCCACCCTGTCACTGGCCCCCTTGCAGAATACGTCATCAACGTTTCTCTCCCACCATTTTCTCATCACCCAACTCCAACTCACAACTGCTGGCTTCCCAGTCATAAACCTCCAACTTGTCAAATTCAAGGTCACTGTTTAGCCCATCTTACTCAGCACAGCAGAAGTTAATAACTCCCGAAAAGTTCGCTTCACTGGATCTGTGAGTTACAGCCTGTCCACCTCCCCAGCTTCTGACCCACTTGTAAACTAGTCTCTATATACCCTTCCCTCCTCTAGCAGAACCCTTTCTATATGGAACTAACTCACGAGCTCTGACTCACACAGAGGTGCCATGGCATGTACAGGTATACACACCTCTCTTACAAACATACAAAAGAAATATACTTTTTTGAAGTTTAAAAAAATATAAAACACCGAAACCCATCAAGAAATATATTTGCCATACTATCCAAAGTATTGTATGTTTCCAATATACACAGCTTAAAAAAAAAAATGTCCCGAAAAGGCTAAAGATGGTGGCACATGCATTTAATCCAGACCTTGAGAGGCAGAGGCAGGCAGATCTCTGTGAGTTTGAGGCCACCCTGGTCTATATATCAAAGTCCAGGCTATCCAGGATTACATAGTAAGATCTTCTCCCCACCAAATCCTGAAAATAAAACACTCATAACTAGAGAAGGAGGTGGTGATATCTAATCAATGCCTACTGTATAATGTGTGGAAATATCTTACTGAACCCATTAATATATTTATAATTGATAAGTTAATAAAATCAGTAATTTAAAAATACTATTCTGTTTTCTGGGGAGAAGGAATTTAAAGATTGTTTCTCTGTGCAGCCCTGGCTGTCTTGAAACTCATTTTGTAGACCATGCTGGCCTCAAACTCAGAAATTCACTTGTCTCAGTCTTCTGAATGCTGGGATTAAAGGCCAAGCTACAAAAATACCCTATTCTTTTTTTTTCTTCAATTTTTTTTTTTGGGGGGGGTGTTTCGAGACAGGGTTTCTCTGTGTAGCTCTGGCTGTCCTGGAACTCACTTTGTAGACCAGGCTGGCCTCGAACTCAGAAATCTGCCTGCCTTTGCCTCCCAAGTGCTAGGATTAAAGGCGTGAGCCACCACCGCCGGGCATTTTTCTTCAATTTTTAAGATTTATCTATTGTATGTATGTGAGTATACTATCCCTCCCTTCAGACACACCAGAAGAAGGCATCGGATCCCATTACACATGATTGTGAGCCACTATGTGGTTGCTGAGAATTGAACTCAGGACCTCTGGAAGAACAGTCAGTGTTCTTAACCACTGAGCCATCTCTCCAGCCACAATATGCTATTCTTAAAAATAAATAAATAAATAAATAAATAAGAATCAGAGGACTGTACATGAAGGCCACAATTGTTTCTTACTTTAAACCCATTATTTTAAACTCACAGCAATTCACCTGCTTCAGCCTCTCACCTGCTGGGATGATAGGCATTGAGCCACAATATTGGGCTAATAATATCATTTCAGAAAACCAATCTGGGCTGGAAAGATGGCTCAGCCAACCAGTAGTTCTTGGACTAGTTAGGGCAGGTATGCTTTATAGTGTAAGCACACATGCAACATGCAAGTATTTTTTTCATTCCATAGTATATATAAAATGTCATATACCTAAAGAGACAAAAATGGGAAAAAAGATGACCGGAGTGTGCTAGCTGCTACCACTGCAGAAAACAAAACCCACTCAAGTACTTACTGGTCAAGAGTCTTGTAGTAGATGTCCAGGTCCTTATTCACCAGCTCTGTGGTTCTCATGACAATCATCATTTCTCTATACTTTTCCTCGGCATCCCGAAACTGAGGCTCTCGGAGCTCCTTCTTAAAGTGAAGAATTTCTTCTTCATAGCCTTTCTGTCGTCCCAATGCCAAACTGTGATTTCTCTTTATGGTGTCTATGTTCTCTTCCAACTTCTGATGCTCACTAGAAATAATTAGTGAGGACTACTGTTTAGGTTTTTGGCAACCTAGCAGAAAGTCCCTTCAGACAGGTGTCATTCTCCTCAGTGATGAGTACACGATAGCAGCTCTCCTTGTTTTCTAAGACTTTTGAGCTAATTCCCTTCCTTCCAAACTTCTGCAGGATTGAAGTTTCTGAGCAGCAAACTTTTGTACAGCAAACAACCCTTACAACACATGAGCACCACAAAGCCCTGGCCTTTAGGCACTGATGAGGTAAAGGACTGCTAGGGAGTCACACAACTGAGTCACACACTCACACCTAAGAACGGCTACCAACTGCCCACAGTGAGAAGCTACTGGATAACAGGCTTCAATTGGTTTTATTTACAAATGTCAAAGACACAGTACAATTTAATCTACAATAAATTATTTTCTATAGTAAAATTCATTAAAAATTTTTGTTTCTGTTGCAAAAGTCTAAAAATAATAAATCTAACCAAAAAAAGTAACATATTCAAAAAATTTTGGTACCCTCACAGATTATACAGACTTCAACATATGCCTTAAAATTTTTTATTTGTTTATCAACCACTTAATAAGTACCTGTTATGTGCTAGACATTGCTCACAAGTTTAGGGAATTATTATATAGTTACCTGGTTATCTATTTGATTGATACTTCTGCCATTTCCTAGTAGTGAAAGTTCTGTTAAGGAAGAGATGTGCGAAGCAGTCTGAAGCATGCTCAGCCAGGTGTGGTGGTGCATACCTTTGATCCCAGCACTTAGAACACTACCTAGTGAGACCTTGTCTAAGAAAATAGCTAAATTTTTGCCGGGCAGTGGTGGCACACGCCTTTAATCCCAGCACTTGGGAGGCAGAGGCAGGCGGATTTCTGAATTTGAGGCCAGCCTGGTCTACAGAGTGAGTTCCAGGACAGCCAGGGCTACACATTGAAACCCTGTCTCGAAAAACAAAACAAAACGAAAGAAAGAAAGAAAGAAAGAAAGAAAGAAAGAAAGAAAGAAAGAAAGAAAGAAAGAAA
>NW_021604703.1:2696244-2712864 GCF_004785775.1 Grammomys surdaster | reverse complement strand
AAAGAAAGAAAGAAAGAAAGAAAGAAAGAAAGAAAGAAAGAAAGAAAATAGCTAAATTTTAACCACAGAAGTACTTATTTTTTTAAAAAAATCTAGCTTGAGCTGGAGAGATGACTCAGCAGTTAAGAACATTGACTGCTCTTCTAGAGGACCCTGGTTCAATTCCCACAACCCCAAATGGTGGCTTACAATCTCCAGGGGATCCAACACTGTCTTCTTGCTTCTACATGCACTACATGAACGTGGTGCACACACATACATGTAGGCAAAATACTCATTTAAAAAAAAAAAAAGCAAAAAAGAAAGAGAAAGAAAGTAATGTTGTGGGAAAAGGATCTAGGAGGATACTTCATTGCAGAAAATTGGGTGCTGGGAATCCAACCGGGTACTTTGGAAGAACAGCCATTACTTTTAATTATTGAGTCATCACTCCAGCTCCTGGTCTCTTTATATTATAATAGCAAGAACCTTCACTGAAATGAAACGCTGTTTTATATTGTGTGCAGTGATCACATCTCTAATTCCAGCCCTCCAGTGGTGGAGGCAGGGGCACTAAGAGTTTGGGGCCAGCCCAGGGTGCACAAGGAGACCTCAAAAATAAACAACAAACACAATTTACGAAAACATACCTTTTCATTTGTAAAACCTGCATTTGTCCCATCTCCTTCAAATGTTGTTTTCGCTCTTCTTCCACTTCTTTCAGTTCCTCTCTTCTTTTTCTTAGTGTAAGGTTATCCTGTAGCCACCTTTCCTGTATCTAGACATAACTATTGTTATCAGTTAACAAAAACAAACAAGCCATGGACATGACCTCCCTAACAAGCCACTAACAGGCACATGCAGACAGCTAGTGAAAGCACCACCTTCCTAATAGTTAAACTAACCAGAGGGAGACTCAGCCAGTGGGATGGAAGGGACAGGAAGGACAGAACAGCTTACACTGCCCCTTCCTGTCCATGAAGTAAGGTCTCTTCTTCGGCGGGGGATAAGCCTGTTAATAAATGAGTAGGCCATGTATTTTTGTGTACTTATTTACTTCAGAACATTTGGTAGTCATTAAATATGATCATTTTATATACACACAAAATAATAATCCTAAACGGAAAGATTAACCAGATGTTATTTTTAATTATTATATATTTTTCAGACAGAGTCTCATTTTGAAGTCCTAGCTGGCCTTGGAACTCAAAGAGATCTGCTTGCCTCAGCCTCCTGGGATTGAAGGTGTATTATCACCGTACCCAGCCCAGACACTATATTTCATACTTATCACCTGGTAGATCATCTTTCCCAGAAGCCCCACTACACAGCCTGCTGATCTGAAGAGCTGCTCCATTAACATTAGTGAAAAACAAGTTTTAACAAATCTTGAGATCAATACAAACTAAGGTCTCCCCTACTTTATTTCCTAGTCTTTCCATCGCCTGTGTGTGCCCAGACTATTAGATCCTTTAGAGTACATCAGATACAACCTCTGCCTTCAGCCTGATAACTACTAGTTGAGTGGTCCTACTCTGACCATCCAAAATCCACATAATGGGTCTGACAGCATTTCAGATTTTTGGATTAGGGATGTTCAACTAGTAGACTCTATGTAATTACTACAAAATTCAAAGAACTACAGAATATGAAACATTGCTAGTGCCTAATCCTCTGGATGAGGGATACTCTACCCATAATCACACAAAGGAATGGGAAGTTACACACAGCTGTGAATTTGAGATCATTCTGCCAGTTGACCTAGAATATTAAAAAACCTGGCTGTTGATTCTAAGTGGTCTTAATCCTTAAAAAGACACTCAAGCCAGACATAGTGGTGGATGCACTCAGGAGGGAGAGACAGATCTCTGTGAGTTGGAGGCCAAACCTGGTCTACAGGACAGCTAGGGCTGTCACAGAGAAACCTTGTCTCAAACAAACAAACAAACAAAAAAAGATACTCAATCACCTGGCACAACTACCTGGATAGTTTTCCTGGTGATTATAACGAATTACAAGAGAAAAATATTAAGAGACAATTTAGAAGCTGACATTGGTAGGGAAACTTGTAGAAACTCAGTGATGTGGGAGCAGAGGAAAGAGCAGAGCTTTGACTGTACTTGCTTCACACAGTGATGGACGTGGTACTAGGAGAGGGGAGACAAGGCTCTCCTCATGCATGCTAAAGGTTTATATCCAACTGTACTCCTGAGAACCACTATTTGTTTTAAACAATTATCAAGCCAGGCAGTGGTGGCGCACGCCTTTAATCCCAGCACCCAGGAGGCAGAGGCAGGACAATCTGAGTTCAAGGCAGGTCTAGTCTACAGAATGAGTTCCAGATCAGCCAGAGATAAATAGTGAGACTCTCGAGAAGAAAAAAAGTTAAGGTACCATTATACAAATTCTTGAGAGGAATTATTATAAACAGCTTAAGGTAGCCAAAGTGACATGGCTGTAAGTGTTCAGTGTCTGAGGCAACCCAAGACGCTGCAGGCAGCTGTGCTCTCTGAAGCCTTGCCATGGCGAACCTGGCTTATCGTTTTTCCTTATTAGGAAAACGGAAAGGCACTACTATGACTCTCATCTGGTGAGATCTAATATTTGAATTAACTTTTGAGATAAGTGAAGGAGCTCTTTATAAAATGCTATCACTCTGAGGTAAGTGATTCTCATGGAACATTCCTAACCTGGCTGCACACAGATCTCAAAAAGATAGGACTTTCTTCTAGGTTAGCTTCTGTTCTTACTTTAGTTGGAAAGCACAGTAGGTAAAAGGCAACAGCTTGTGAAGTCAGGTTGTTCTCATTTTAAAATTGTATAATTTTAGGCAAACTAATTTAAATTCTCTAAGTATCAGCCTGCATGGAATATGGTGATAATGCCACCTACTGTAAAGTTAACACTGTGAAGGCTAAGTACAGCAAGACACTGCTTGGCTTAGGAACTGCTTGTAAAGAGCTTTGGGGTCCAATTTTTCTTTGTATTGTAAGCAGTGGGAATTCTAACTGCGGCTCACAAAATATAAAGAATAAGATAATGAGCTGGGAAGTGGTGGCGCACGCCTTTAATCCCAGCACTTGGGAGGCAGAGGCAGGCGGATCTCTGAGTTCGAGGCCAGCCTGGTCTACAGAGTGAGTTCCAGGACAGCCAGGACTATACAGAGAAACCCTGTCTCGAACCCCCTCCTCCCCAAAAAAGAATAAGACAATGAAAGGAAAACTAGGTTAGCACTTAAAGTTCATCAGTACTGTTTGATGTTTTGCACATGTCTGTGTGTGGCAGCCAGAATACCCTTGAGTGTCACTCCTCACAGTCTACAGTATTTTTTGTTTTGAGCCATGGTCACTCAGTGTCCCTGGAACTCAGCAGTAAGCACTAGGCACAGCCTGTGTGTCTCACTGTGCTTGGCTTTCACCAGTGCTGTTTAGTACTGTATTCAAAACATGACAAAATAGGGTGAATTTACTATAAATTTTATGTCGATAATCTCTACCTTCCCTTCATATATATTTTTCATATATATTTTTCCTTCACCAAAAGAAGGGAGGCAGAGTAGACTTCAAATGACTTTAGGATGAAACTGTTTTTTGGAGAGGAAAGGTTTTATTTGGCTTACACTTCCACAGCACTGTTCATTAACAAAGGACATCAGCACAGAAACTCAAGCAGTGCAGGGGCCTGGAGGCAGGAGGCAGGAGCTGATGGAGGCCATGAAGGAACGCTGCTTACTAGCCTGATCCTCATGACTTCTCAGCCTGCTCATGTTCTCTCTCACACTCGTTCATATTCTCTCTCTCTCTCTCTCTCTCTCTCTCTCTCTCTCTCTCATTCTCTTTCCCTCTTTTCCTCTCTCTCCCCCTTCCTCCCTCCCTTTCTTATTTATTTCTTACTATTTATTTAACACAGTCAGTTTACATCCTTCCCACTACCCCCTCTCACAATCCTTTCCCCCTTCCCTTCTCCTCTGAGTGGGTGGGGGCCCCCTGGGTGTCTTCCCACCCTGGTACATCAAGTCTTTGTGAGACTAGGCGAATTTTAAGATATAACTTAACATGACTTAAACATGCACATACCAAGTGAGTGCCCAGCCACAGAGCTCAGCTGCAATAATGCATACAGTTTGTCACTTTTGACTTCCAGACAGACAGACAAACAGACCCAATAGCATACAGATATGTGAGGGGGAAATCATTAGGACAGTTGACTCACACAATTACAGAGGAAGCTCACAACAATGTGTTGGCAAACTCGATGATTCCAGGATGCCAGAAACACAGCTCAGTATTTAGCCCAAGAACCTGAGAGGCAGTGGTCTAAGACTTAGATTCTTTCTTCCTCCTGCCTCTACCACCCTAGTGTTGGGATTCCAATGTATAACACTGCATGTGTAACACACATGTACACAGTTTATGCAGTGCTAGTGATCAAATCCAAAGCCTCCTACATGCTAGGGAAGTACCCTACAAACTGAGCTACATCACCAGCCCAAGAGCCTGAAGGGCTGATGTCCTAGAGAAAAAGCAGTGTGTCCCACAGGGCTGGAAAAACAGTTTAGCAGTTAGAGCATTTGCTGCTCTTTCAGAGGATGGGAGTTTGGTTCCTGGGACCCATACTGATAGCTCACAATCACCTGTAACTCCAGTTCCAGTGAATCTGATGCCCTCTTGTCCCCGCAGGCATGTACATTCTCATATACATACATACATACATACATACATACATACATACATACATTCATACATACACACACACACATACACACACACACACACACACACACGAATAAATCTTTAAAAAGAATATATTTTAGCTCAAGAGACATCAAAGAAATTCTTTTCTTTCCTTTCCTGGCTCGAAGCTCATTGAAAGCTGTCTGCTCACACTACAAGCAGACATTCCAAATACATGTATGAGGTCAGGCCAATTGTCCTTGTATTTCACACATGAAATGCCTGGGCATGGTTTTACATGCCTGTAATCCCAGAACTTGGGCGGTGAAAACAGGATGGTCAGGAGTTCAAGGTTTTCAGCAATACAACTAGTTACAGGTCAGCCTGCACTGTGAGACCCTGTCTCAATGAAACAATAAAAAAAATGCTCGGTGATATAGCCAGATACCCAGTAGAGAGCTCTGGCTAATCCTCAAAAGGCAAATATTTTAACGATAAGCTATATCCTCAAGTCTTCAAAGAAATTTTAACTATCATGTACAACACAGCAATAAAGCAAACATCCAATCTGGCTTAAGACAATATGAATATGCCGGGCAGTGATGGCACACACCTTTAATCCCAGCACTCAGGAGGCAGAGGCAGAAGGATCTCTGTGAGTTCTGATCTAGAGTTCCAGGGCTACACAGACAAACCCTGTCTCGAAAAAAGAAAGAAACAACATCTAAGAAGGAGACTGAGGAGGGAGATACTTAATGTTTTTTTTATCTTTAAACTTTTTTTTAAAAGATGGGATACCATAAATAGCCCTAGCTGGCCTGGATTTCAATATATGTACCAGGCTGCCTTTGAACTCAAGAGATGCACCTGCCTCTGCCTTCTGAGTGCTGATACTAAAAGTATGTGCTACCATCACTGTGTCTGACCTTTTATATTTAAACTTTATTTTTTGGTTTTTTGAGACAGGGTTTCTCTGTGTAGTCCTGGCTGTCCTGGAACTCACTCTGTAGACCAGGCTGGCCTCAAACTCAGAAATCCGCCTGCCTCTGCCTCCCAAGTGCTGGGATTAAAGGCGTGCGCCACCGCTGCCCGGCATGTTTAAACTTTTACCACCAGAGTCCTTTGTTAAAAATAAAAATGAAAAATAAAAAATGTAGAAGAGAAACGAGTTATTTCCTCTCCTGGCTTTTCGTCCAGTTTATCCTCTATTTTAATGAGACGCACGACAGTGCTGACACCCCACCCTCAGGCAGCAAGCCTACCTTCTGTGTGTCGATATCCTGCCTCATGGTTCCCATTTCCTTATTTATCTTTTCTTTGTGTTTGTCACATTCATTTAGTTGAACAACAACTTCATTAAGTTCAGTTTCTTTTTGCTAAAAAAAGAAAAGAAAAGAAATTAAAAATCATTAAGTACTTTAAATAAAAACAAAGAAATATTAATTTTGTTTTAATTACCTTCTTATAGTCATCTTTTCCATCTTGAATATAATTCTCTATGTCTTTCATGTAACCATGAATATTTTTAACTTTCTCTTTGATATCATTGATCTGTGGGAAAACATTTATAAAATTCAAACACATACATACAAAAACATTTACACTAGATGAGCTGGGCATGGTAGTATATGCCTGGGATCTTAGTACTTGGGAGGAAGGCTGAAACAGGAGGATAGCCATGACTCCAAGGCCAGCCTGGCCTACACATCAAGTGCCGAGGCAGACAGAGCTAGAATGAGACTGCCTCGAGAAAACACAGGTGGTGGTGGAGCACACCTTTAATCCAAGCACTTAGGAGCAGAGGCAGGTGGACCTCTGTGAGTTGGAGACCAGCCTGGTCTATAGACAGAGTTCCAGGACAGCCAGCTATACTCAAGAATTTACTAATATCAAAAATTTATCACAGCTCAGTGGATAGAAACACTTGCTATGCTAGCCTGAGGACCTGACTTCAAATTTCCAGCAACCGTGTTAAAAACAAAACAAAACAAAACCAAAACTGGGCATGGCTATGTGTGCCTGTAACCTCAGCATCGAGGTAGGGGAGGGAGGAGGATCCTGGAGGCCCACCAGTGAGACTCAGGTTCAGTGAGAGAGTGACTGCCTCACGGGGTAAGCTGGAGAGCAATGGAGGAAGACCTCCAGCTCTAAGGGATCACAAACCTGAAGATACTCTATCTTAGCAGTTATTTACAGGAAATAACAGTGCTATAAATGTTTAACACAGACACTGAGTAAGTAAAATATATAACCAAGAACTTACTTTATCCTGAGCCATTTTGTTACTTGTATTTTTTCTGTGGATTAATTCTTCTTTTTCCTGCTGCAACTTTTCTAGTGCTGTCTCCAAAGGGCTTATTTGTTCTTTAGCATCCTAAACACACACACACATATACAAAACCAGACTATCATGTAGAGTCATGTAACACTCCATTATCTTATTTTAGATGTTCTATAGCCTTAATAAAATGGATCCCAGATGTCAGGCTTTAATGTGAACTTATTTTTGTCTCTTGACACGGTCATGAATATGGTACCATCACTTTTATCCACAGATTTCAGAGAGTGAAACAGGCACAAACAGTAACTTGTTCAAGGTCATGAAAGTAGATGAAGTAGGTACCAACCATACCATATCAAATAATAGATAACCATGCTACAATCCATAGACCCAAAGAAGCTAAAGGACTCAAAGGGGAACATTTGAATCTCACTGAGAAAGGGAAATAAATAGAATAGACATCTTATATTTTGGGTCAGAGAGGAGGGGATGGGAACAGGAGGGATTAGGTTAGGGGAGGACAGCAGACGGAGTATTGCTGAGTATTGGGGGAGACAACTGGAATGGTGGGTGGCAGGCAATCTCTGGGATGAGCTAGATACCTAGGGCAATGGAAACTCCCAGGAATCTACAAGGAGACTCCAGCTAAGACTTCTAGTAGATAAGTGTAGGAGGAGCTAAGGTGGGAGGAGTAAGGAGAGGAAGAGAAGAGGAGGTGCTAGGAGAGAGGAACAAGAGAGAGAGAGAGAGAGAGAGAGAGAGAGAGAGAGAGAGAGAGAGAGAGAGAGACAGAGACAGAGAGACAGAGAGGAAGAGAGAGAGAGGGAGGGAGGGAAGGGAGGAGGGAGGGAGGGAGGGAAAAAAAGGAACATGGAGGCGGATGTTCACATGTCTGTAGCAGTCAGAGGTAGTTGGTATATCTAGGTTGGATATTGGGTTACACTTCTGATTGTATGGGCATCTTGTTATTGATCATTACCAAATATATAAACTTTTGGATAATTTAAGCATTAGAGTCTCATCTTCCTACTGGGCCCGCGTGGATGGCAGGATGGTCTGGGCACTGCCCAGCCTTGTGGAGACAGTGTGGAAGATCGTGGGTAGCAGGGCTGGTATTTCTGGCTGGCCGTTTCTAGTAGTGCGCACGTCGGCTGAGCTAGGGAGAGCTACTGCAGCTTACATAGTCGGTTTAACCAGTGACCAATTTTAAATAATCACCTCAACAGGAGTCTCAACTGGCCATCTCCTGTAACCAGGCAAGATTTACAATAGAGAGATTGGACACCAACCCTGCTACAAAACCTTTAACTTACAATCTGTCCTGTCTATAAGATACACAGGGATAAAGATGGAGCAGAAATTGAGGGAATGGCCAACCTACAACTTCTCTCAGCTTGAGACCCATGTCATGAGAGGAAGCCTAACCCTGACACTATTAATGATATTCTGCTACACTTGCAGAAAGGAGCCTAGCATAGCTGTCATCACAGAGGATTCACCCAGCAAAAAATTGGAACAGATACAGAGACAAACAGACAAACATTAGGTGGAGCTTTCCTTCGAAAGAGGGGGAGGAAGGACTAAAGAAGCCAGAAGTCAAGGATACCACAACAGAAGCTACACAGAATTAACTAACCTGGGCCCATAGGGGCTCACAGAGACTGAACCACCAACCATGGGACCTTCATGGGCAGATCTAGGCCCATTGTACATGTCACACTTGTGTCTTTAATGGAGGACTCCTAACAGCAGGAACAGGGGCTGTCTCTGACTGTCACCTGCCTTTGGACCCTTTTCCCTACTGTGCTGCCTCTCCTAGTCTTACTGCAACTTGATATGCCAGGGTTCCTTGATATCCATGGAAACCTCCCATTTTCTTAAGAGAAAAGAAGGAGTGAATGGAGGGGAGGGAAGCAAGGGAGGACTGGGAAGAAAGGAGGGAGGGGAAACTGTGGTCAGGACGTAAATCAAATAAATAAAATAATCAATTGAAATAGCTAAGAGTCTAACCTAGCCTGGTTCCAGACATGAGTCTACCAAAATGATTAGAGTATTGATCTAGGCCACATGGTCCCAATTATACCACATAGTTTTATATACGGATTTTTAAGAGCTCAACAGGAACCGATGGACCTATATCAGCTCTATGTGATCAAAGACTAGGCAGGTCATTCAGTCCAACATTCTTTCTTACATGTTAGTTAAGCAGTTATTTTCATGGTAGTAGCAGCATACTGACTGATGGTGGTGTACCCACACGTATTCTGGAAGAAAGAGGACTTTCAAATGATAAACTACTGCACTAATTAGAAATCCCTTATAACACTGCTGTTGTAAACACATACATGATAACCACAGTTTAAAACAATGAACCTTGAAATCTTGAACATGTTCTGAACCTACAAGGTTACAGGTAGACATAGCCATTCATTTGTGACTTCAGTCCTGGTGTTCTCTCATGCTGGGAGATGGTGGTATGGTGGAAAGCCACAGCCCCCGTCAGAAGATCTTTCTGAGAGTCAACCTCGATTCCTCTGGGTAACTATGGGGCTTTAAAATCCCAGTTTCTTTTTTCTACACATGCCTACTTGGTAATCTATTTCAACAGGGCTGGGAGGCACTCAATATTTTAAGTAAAAATCATTTATAACCAGCCAAGACTAGTGCAAGTTAATACTATTTTGTGTTATAAGCCCAACTTATTTAGTCCACAAATTATTTAAGAAGGAACATTTATAACAATTACTATTAAATAAATTGGGTAACTTTTGTAGTGCTTACTGAGTGACTCTAATTAAGAAATCCTGGGTTAGGACCTTTGCTTTGATTCACTGAGATAAAGCCAGTGGGTACATTTCACTGTCTGTGGCATGTCCATGCCTGCTCACTGTACAGGCAAGTATCTGAATCACACATGAGAGCAAATGGAAGCAGTGCTGACATATAGGTGTCCCCAAGTGTTGTATCCATGGCAGACACCAACTGGCCACTTCCAGTAACATGAAATCTACCACCTAAGCAGACACTTGGGTCTTCCTTACGTGCCCAACCCCTTCTTCCCAAATCCTTACTTATTAATACCCACTCTGTCACTTAGAAATCACACGAAGCGTTTTAACACTTACACTTGATTTTCACAATAGCTGTAATTATGTGTTACATTAACAACAATTTTGAATTTTGTGCCTGAAGTAACTTAAAAAACAGCACGTATGCACATTGCTACCTTTATTTCTCTGTTTAAAGACTGAACTTCAGTGGATAATTCCACAGTCTGCTCCTCCATTTGCTGACGCCGCTGCAGATTGGTGGCTATCTGCAGTTTCTCTGATTTCAGCTCATTTGTTTTACTTTTCAGGTGTTGGATTTGTTCCTGCTGGTCCTGTATTAGCTTACGGTTCAACTCAATCTTACTGGAAACTGCACAGAAACATAATGACACAGTGGCTAGTGGCTGGGTACAGACAACACCACTATCATTCTTTGAGTTCTTCAAGTACACACAATTCAAAGGCTGAATTCCAGGGCCCCCCTTCTGCACACAGCAGGGTATCTTGCCTGCTGTCCCCACCCTGGCCACTCTTGGGTGAAGCTCACAGGGCAGGTCCCACTGGGAAAGAGCCAGCTCGTCTGACCGTCTACAATTCTAAGTCTGTTGCACAAAGCAAAGAAGCCAAGCAGTGATAGTTGGAAAGAAGAGAATGAATGCACAGTGGGCTCTTCCACAGAGCAAGTACTGACACCTTTGTGGCATGTGAACAAAGACACATTACCTGTATCCAGCTTGTGTTGCTTTTCCTGTTTTTCCTGGTTAACCTGCTGAACAGTCCGATCCAAGTCTACTCCCTGCAGCTTAGCTGCCTGCTGTGCAATTTTCCTTTCAACATCTTTCAGCTCCATCTTAAGAACACAACAGTTATTTCTAAGAGACTTACTGCACCATCATGATTCAAACCCTTTTAAGACCAAGTTTAATAACATAAAAAGTGAAATTAAGTTCTAGTCCTTCAAATAAGGTAAATGAATTATGCCTCAACCTTATGAACACTTTAATCCTAGGAATGCATACAAATCAGTTGTCTGCACCTGAAAATTAGCTGAGATATATATATGTGTGTGTGTATGTGTGTGTGTGTGTATACATATGTATCTATGGGGGAAAGAGGGAGGACATGGTCTTACTGTGTAGGCCTGGCTGACCTGGCACTTGCTATATAGACCAGGCTGGCCCTGAACTTACAAAGATTCACCTGCCTCTGCCTCAACAAGGCTGGGCTTAAAGGTATGTGCCACCATGCCTAGCTACTGTTTTTAACACACTTCACATTCAAAAACCCACAAATCAATTTTATTCTGCTTTAAACTGCAGTAGCTTACCTGGAACCTCTCCATAATTGTAACATCTGTCAGGCATACTTTAGCACTTTCTTCTTCAGGCATTATTGTGCCCAAGAGTGTTTCCTGCTCTTCTATGTCATTCTTTAGGCGCTGTATGTCTCTATTGACACTCTGTAGTTTGTTTCTTAATTCTGGTATTTCCTTTTCCTTCAAATCAATTATGCTTTGCCTTAAAAGAAACACAATGAAAGTTAATCTAGCTGACATTTTCTCAAAATTAAAGTGAAGCTATGTGTTTTTGGCAAGAACAGCACAGAAAAGCTGCCAACCCTTTCTAGGACATCCTGTCAATAGCCCAGTGATGTCAGTATGTTTTTGTTTTTTTGGGTTTTTTTTTTGAGACAGGGTTTCTCTGTGTAGCCCTGGCTGTCCTGGAACTCACTCTGTAGACCAGGCTGGCTTCGAACCCAGAAATCCACCTCCCTTTGCCTCCCAAGTGCTGGGATTAAAGGCGTGTGCCACCACCACCCAGCCCATCAATCTTTTTTAATATCACTATTTGAACTTCATTTACTGTCTCTAAGACAAGTAGTGGCTCTATACCTATTATTGATATCAACTGTAAAACAGTAACACATATTTAGTTTTTAAAAGAAAATTCAAAGTTTAGGGGCTGAAGAGATGGCTCAGTTAAAGCACCGGTTATTCTTTCGGAGAACTGAGGTTTAATTCCCAGCACCCATGTGGTGGCTAAAAACTGTGTGTAACAACCGTTACATGAGGTCCAGTGACATCTTCTGGTCGTCGTGAGCATTGCATGCATGTATTGGACCAATCATAAAGAAAAAAAATACCCGTACATACTTTAAAAAAAAAAAAGATTATTTCTGAAAACACAAATTCTTACTTAAAATTAAATTACTAAGGTAAATATTGTAAAAGGTACAATAAATTAAATTAGCTGCTAATAACAAGAAAAAAAAACAGCAACCCAAATGTTGGCTATCACATACTGTAACCATTATTGATTTTTAAAAAGTCTACACTATGACCAAGAAATGCCAACCTAAAAGTACTGTGATAACAGACAAGTTCTTATACAAAAAAAAAGAGAGAAAAGAAAAGTACAATGAATCATTCCTACTTCATATGTATATTAACATGAGTAATTAATTCTGTTTCTTATTACTTCCAAAAACCGTGGTCACAAACATGTTACAAGTAAAAAGGGACAGTTACGACAGCAGAACGATGGCTAAGAACCAGGAGCATTCATACAGTGCTAATCCTGCTCTCAAAGTCTCTCACACACTTTCTCAATGTGGCCCTTCCTCTTGATGATTTAAGATGCTACAATAATTGTTCTTTAAACAGTAAGAAACTTCCCTTCTAGAGAACGGACTATTAGGATCTATCTGGAGCTGGACGTGGTGGCCCATACCCAGAACATAAGGAGTTAATGGTGAGAACAACATAAAACAAACCATTAAAGTTGTCTTCTGGGGATGACAAGATTGTTTAATGGTAAAGACGCCAGCCACCAAGCCTAACAGTCTAAGTTTGATCCCCAGGACCCACATGGTGGAAAGGAGAGAACAGACTTCTGAAAGTTGTCCTTTGAAGGCCACATGAATGACATGGCATTGCATCCATACTCACACCAAATAAATAAAATGTAATTTTAAAAGCTGGAGGGCCAGAGCTACACAGAGAAACCCTGTCTCGAAAAACCAACCAACCAACCAACCAACCAACCAACCAACCAACCAAATAAATAAATAAATAAAAGCTGGAGGGATTTTGGGGGGAGAGGGGGGTTTAGCAGTTAAGAGCACTGGTTACTCTTCCAAAGGACCAGGATTTAGTTTCCAGCCCTCACATGGCATCTCACAACCACATGTAACTCCAGTCCCAAGAGATCTAATACCCTTGTCTGGCTTCTGTGGGTACCAAGTACCTATGTGGTGCACAAACATACATGTAGGCAAACACCTACACCCACATAAAAAAAATATTTTGTTTTTTAGAAGAACTTTTCATATTTTAATTTGTTTGTGAGGTTTGGAAAATGACATCAAGAACTAGTTTAGAACCTGTCATAACTATGACTCAAGCCAAGTCTCAGGAAGCACACAGAGTAAAGACCACCCGCCCCCATGACTACTTCAGGCTTACCTCATGGGCACAAGCCCAAGCATTTCATCACGGCGCCGTTCTTTTTTCTTCAGTTCTGACTCTGTTGACTTGAGTTTATCTGGAGCAAGCCTCAGCTTGGACTGCAAGTCACTGATGACTTCCTGTAACTCAGCCTCTGTCTGAAATACTCTCTGACAGACTGGGCAACAGGACTGGTTTTCATCTGTCAGCTGCGTAATGAACTGGGAGTAAACTGCTGTGGCTCCAGCCAGCATGGCTATTTAAAAAGGTTAAGAAATCCTAGTCAGACACACATACTTTCTTCCATAATTATTCTTGCTTTATAAGTATACCCAAATGAAATAAAGAGTTTGACATTTAAATCTTCCTAAGGATACTCGATATTCAATTTGCATACATTTCTGGCATCTAACATTTTACTGAGATCTTTCTATGTGCTAGGCATTTCTTAGACACAATCTCATTTACTCCTCTTCAACATACTATATAATGCATAGCTTTATTTTCATTTTATAGATGATAAGTCTGAAGCACAAGAAAGGTTCACCAAGTCCCCAAAGCTACTTGTACAGTGAAACTACACAGCCAGGAACAAGTGCGAGTCATTTGGGTCCATACAAAGTTCTAACATCTCCTATGCTCGGGCTGGAGGGGTGGTTCGGCAGCTAAGAGCACTTCTGCTCTAGCAAGAGGAGCAGACTTAGTTCTGAGCACCTACACTGGACAGTTCACTATCATCTGCAACACCGCCTCCAGGGACGATCTGAGGCCTCTGGCCTTGGTGGACACCTGACTTATATGCACATACTCCCTCACATACGCAATTAAAATTAATTTTAAAATAAGTCTTAAAATCTTTGATCCTCAGCAGTTACCTGTGAATGAAATTTCAAAAGTCAAACTGATAATATAAACTGTAACTTACCTCGCTGCTTTGAGGATTTTTCAATTTCTTCTTTAAGTCTGTCTAAATCACTTTCAAAATCTTGGCTACCACAAATATCAAATAGCTTATCTTCATAACTGGACAACTGTTCTTCCTTTTTCTTTAGCTCATTGTTTATATGATTTTTATTTTGTTCGGCTGAAGCTAGTTCTTTGCTAAAATAAAAACAAATGTGGGGTATTTGAAAAAAAATTGAATTATTTAGATTTAGTTTATATGTCAGAATGCTTTGCCTCCATATACAGACATGCACAATGTATGTGTCTGGTGCCCAGAGAGGTCAGAAAAGCATATTGTATGCCACAGAACTGGAGTTACGGGTGGTTGTGAGCCACCACATGCATACTGGGAACTAAACCCAGATCCAATGCAAGAGTAGCCAGTGCTCTTAACCACTCAACTGTCTTTTCCAACTCCCTAGAAATTTGAAAATTTTGATTAAAGAGATACCAGACAAAGTCTGACAAAAGTGTTAAAAAGTATGAACAATTATTCTCCTATATTTTTACTTTATATAGTTTTGTGCTGGGAATAGAACCCAGGACCTCAAGCATGGTAAGTACACACACTACCACTGAGCTACACTTCTGCCATATTCTTTCTTTAGAAGTCAGAGGAACAGACTGAATGTTCTAATTCAATCTTCTAGTCAAATGCTCCCCCTAGGACACTGACCCATCTGCTAATCCGGAGCATGGACCTATCCCCAGATAAATAAACAGGGACAGAATTCTGCTATATTTCTGGGGCTCACAGTCTTAGATCCCAGATTATGAGATGGAGCAAGTAGAAGCCTCCTGCTGGCTCTACTGGAGACAGAGAACGAGTGGCAGTTCTATTCCATAGATCTCCCTCACCGCACCTCTAAACACCTCCCCTGTCCCTTCTTGTTGCTGTCATCTCCTCACCTCGTGGTCCCTCATCCCCCTCATTCATCAAAAACAAGTGCAGTCTTCACCCTATCCAGTCTCCAAGAAGCACCTAACCCTACTGAGCTCTCCTTGACCCCAAACACCACTCCTGCTGCCTCGTCCTGGTTCCCCAAGCAGTTGCTGCTTCCACTGACAGCTCCTTTTCCTTAGCCTGCCAGTGGCAATTACTCCTTGTATTTAGCTGTACACCCCGCTTTCCTTTCCCACTACGGAGGCCATGCATGCCATGGTATGCATATGGAGACTCCAGGACAACTTGCAGAAATCAGTTCTCTCCCACCATGTGGGCCCCTGAGAATGAACTGAAGTCATGAGGCTTGGCAGTAAGGGCACTTTCTGAGATATCTTACCCCTCTTTGTACAGTTCTTTCAAGGTGACATGGCTTATACCAATTACTTTATCTTTTTAAAAACTGCAACAACTTGCAACTTCCTGAACTTAAAAGTCTACTCACTAAAAGACTCTTGCAAAAGAAATACGAATTTGAGCCAGGCATGGTGACATATACATTATAATTCCAGCACTTCAAAGTTGAAGCAAGAGGACCTTAGGTTGGAGACCAGCCTGGGCTACATTGTGAGACCCTGCTCAAACAAGGAACAAACAAACCACTGTTAGTTTAATACAGCAAAAGCTAAATCTACTATCTCCCTAGAACTCACGGAGAAATACCGCTTATGTAACCAGCACTTAAGAGAGCTCGTGAGAAAAGTCTAAGTAATGTACTGTTCAGACAGAAAACTTCCAGATGTCAATCTTTTTCTACAGTTTTAAGAGACGAGAGGCCCCAACTACTCCCATTATATTTGACTTAAATTGCCAGAAGTCAATTGAATACGACATACCATCTCATGACAATGAATGCTTAAAACAATAAAAATAAGCATAAAATAAAGATCAGTATTAGTGGTGATGTTTTAGCAACTCACTTCAGTTTGGCAAGTCTGTCCCTGGTCTGATTAATTTCTTTGGATTTAGAATGAAGCCAGTCTTCAAGCTGCTTTTTGTTAGGAAAATATCCCAACAGTGAAGTTAGTTCATCACTGTGCCTAGACTTTATTTTTCTGATCTGTTCATCTTTGTCAGTCTATATGGAAAACACAAAACAAAACAAATCAACTTTAAAAAGTCAAGCCTGTTAATAACAAAAATAAATTCTGGGGATCAGTGCAATGGCTCAACAGATCAAAGTATTTGCCATTAAAGCCTGACAATGGAGTTTACCCCGGAAACCCACAGGAACACGGGAGAAAACCAATAAACCAATTCCACATTCTCTCTCTCTCTCTCTCTCTCTCTCTCTCTCTCTCTCT